>NC_072734.1:139626818-139693539 GCF_026930045.1 Uloborus diversus | reverse complement strand
CATGAGCATGTGTACTGTTAAAACAACCACTCATTCTTTAAACGGCCCTTATGAAAAGTTCAATTTTTATGTTTTTTTACATTTTTAATTGTGAAAGTTCAACGTTGTTCATAGTTCTTCTACAGTTTTCGTCACATTTATTGCTGATACGAGATACATTATCCTCGTTTTCAAGCCTCAGACACATGACCAGTGGTTAGATTTACCACGTGGGTAATACTGCAATTGCGGTGCCCCGAAGATCATAGCCAAGGACGCCCCGAATTTACATTTTTGAGAGGGCGAAAATTCTGAATTTGTCGAATGGAACTCCAAATTTTATCGTATGATAAAATACGGGTAAACACGCACAAAGTACATCTGATGAAAAGGAACATCTGGACATTTCAAAATTGCAATACTGCAACAACGTCTCCAAATTTGCCGAATCATCAAACAAAACTCTCCGAATAAGGAATTTTTGGAAGGTCAAAGTGACCTCCCGTAACCTCCCATTCGGGTGCCCCTGATCATAAAGCATGTTTTTTAAACTCTTATTTTAAAGATGATGGACTAAGGACTAAGAGACACCCAAACACACAAAGCGGAGGGCCCCCAAACTTATGAATCCGCCACTGCACGTGCCTGCTCTTTGAACATTGGTTAAGACGTCATGTGGAACTATTTGTTCTGAATTTCAATTGTTTTTACTATTTCCGTTTTTTCCGTTTTAGATGCTAGAGAACCACCTGAGACACTAATGACGACAGAACTCACAGTGCAAAGACGAGCCTTCTGTCGCTTGTTCTTCGCTTTTGCGGGTATCCAAATTACTGACAGACATGTTTGTGTTACATCATTCCGAAGTACAGGGGTCTGCTTTGTAAGTAAATAGGTTGTTTTTTTTTGCTACTCTTGTGAATTTTACGGGGTTTTAATTATTCAATTAATTCTATTATTAGTAGGATGTTAATTTTTTTTTAGACTAAAGATAACACTTATCATTTTTTGCTCTGGAAATGCGAAACTATAAGATAAAGTAAGGAACACGAAGCAGCTATAACATGGTAAGCACAAAGGAAATGCCACCATAGCATTTAATGTTTCGAATTAGGGAAATTGATAGTCGTGCTAAGTCATAAAGCGATCGAGACCAAGGTTCCGACTCCTTAGGATTTGATTTTCACAGGAACATTCATGATATATTGATCAGTACAGCACATCTTGCAATCATGTCTCAGTGATTCAGAATCCCAACTTGAATCTGTGATTTTCCCAGAAACTCATAGAGAGAACTCATAATTTTTTATGAAGTGTAGTGTAATAGCATCACATCTAGCTGTTTCTTTATGTTGCCTACCCTTTTTATTATTTTTTTTCATTTATAAGTGTTTTGAGCAACTCTAAAAGTTGTCGAGATTCAAGGAGTTATTTGACGGAAAAAACAATCTAGTTTAGTTACCAGACTTAATGCTTGGCCTCTAAAAAGTTAGAAAGATTAAAAACATTGCAAAACCGATTCAAATTCCATTACTGAAAGTATGACGAACCCGAGTCTGACTTAAAGCTTGACTTCGATCGCTTGAGAGTTAAACGATTCTATGTGTTAAAATACGGGGAAAGAGTTGCAATTAACGATTATTCGCGTTGTTCCAATCTAAGAATTTCTGCTTTTCAACCCAAACAAAAGTATACTCGTCGATGGCCAAAGATCTTTTTTCCGGAGCTTGAAGTGTGTGTGTATAGTGCATAGAGAAGTTATCACAGTGGCGGAAACGGGACTGATTCGCGCCACAATTTACAGAAAACTAATGACAACTTCTGATTTTCTACATGTCTTAAATTACGTTAATATATCTTGCAGGGCGATTCCGGTGGCCCATTAGTGTTTACAGATGAAGGTGTTCCACTTTCGATTGGTGTAGCGTCGTTCGTCACTGCTTTGGGTTGTGGAAGGCCAATTGTTCCAAGCGTTTACACTGCGACTGCCGCTTACATGGATTGGCTAACCGAAACGGTTGGAGATGTCTCTGATATTTGTTTTAGATGACAAGAAAGAAACTATGTAAATAAATTTTATAAATAAATATTGTTTTAACTATTGAGATCTTGGAATTGTGCACAATTTTTCAAAAGTATTGGAGAAGAATTCATGTGGTTTCTGAAATAATGCAGATGATTTTGCAATGAACTCTCCAAAACATCTGGATTTTTTGTCTTTAAGGGGGTTCGGGACATATTTTGAAAAACAATTTATTAAACAGTTTAAGAGTTTTGATTTTTTTCCACTCATTCACCTTCTATTTAATAAGCAAAATCATAACATAAATATCAAAATAATAATAATAATAATAATAATAATAACAATAATTTAATTAAATTTATTTTTTTAAAAATAGGGTTCCTTCAAATCGTTAAAACTCAAAATTTTCCTTGTCAGTTTTCAAATTTTTTTCAAAAATTATGTACAGATATCTAAGCTTTAATTTTTATATGGCAATTGAAAAATACTACTTATTCAATAAAAAAAGAAAAATTTTAAAAAATTCGAAAATATTTTTTTTTTTTTTTTTTTAAAGCATCACATTTTTTGCAGTAAACGTTTTTTTTTTTTTTCTTTTTTTCTTCGAATTTGCCGAGTAAAAATAAAAGTAAATTGTTTGAAAAAGATATGCTCCTAATTTCATTACTTTATCTTTATCAGTTCTTGACTTATAAGAGTTGTAATGCAAAAAATCGGGAAAAATTGCTTTACGGAGAAAAACGCGTTTAAAGCTAAGTATAAAATTAGTTAAATGCATGAAAAAAAAATATATCTTTGGTTCTAACTAAGATGGATACAAGATTCAACCATCATTTTAAGCAGAAAAAAAGGGGAGCAGTATTTTAAATGATAAAAAAATTGCAAAATTTGACAATTTGTGTGTGCCCCTTAATAAGCCAAATATAAAGTAATTTGTTCGGAAACTTAAGGGGTCTAAGGACCTTTAAACTTCAAAATTTACGATTTTTTGGAAAAAATATATGCTTTGTATAATTTAATTTTGAACAGTTTGATACCTTATTTATTACCATACGCAAAAAACTTTACAAGTTATCGTAAAAATGCGTAAACTTTCCGCATAGAGATTTATGTTAATAGCAGCTGTTTAGGCCTCTTTTTCTCAGGTACCGGTTTCTTGTTTTGCGTGCGCGATGTCTCAGAAAGTTTCTTATATATTTCCGTATATCTTTTAATGCATGTTTTACTGGTTTATTTTTATGATCTTAACCTAAATTTATTTATTTTTTGAACGCTATTTATTATTTTTTATTTTTTTGTTTTTAATTGTATAAGTTTATATCAAATTTTTCCTAAATTTTTAGGCGAAAAGATATTTTTTTTTAATTAACTTTTATTTTTAGTTAAAATTTAGGTTCAGATCATAAAACAAACAGGCAAACATGCATGAAAAGTTTTACGGAAATATATAAGAAACTTTCTGAGATATCACGCACGCAAAACAAGAAACCGGCACCTGAGAAAAAGAGACTTAAACAGCTGCTGTTAACATAAATCTCTATGGGGAAAGTTTACACATTTTTACGATAACTTGAAAAGTTTTTTGCGAATGGTAATGAATAAGGTATCAAATTGTTCAGAATTTAACAATGCATAACATATATTTTTTCCAGAAAGTCGAAAATTTTGAAGGTTGAAGGTCTTTAGAGCTCTTAACAAAAAGAGCTAATAAACTAAGGCCCCTATATATTGAAAAAACAAAAATAGGTTTTTGATCATCCTTCATTGTAAATAGCTGGGAATAAACTATTAATTTCAGGAATAAGTTAACAAACTATGTTAAATTTATTTTTGACATAGTTGTGAAAGTATCTCTTATACCACGGAGATACAAGCATTTCTTTCAAAATACAAATTTTAGTTGACTGTTTTCGGCTCATAACACGCAGAGTTTTCCGTTGAACGTTACTAGACTTTCAGAATGTTTGACAACATACAAGAAAAACAACTTAATGAAATCAAAGTAAAAGATTGAAAATTTAATGAAATATGAACGTTTAAAGCGATTAATTTTTCACTGCAAATGCGCGAAAGATAGTAATTTGTAACTTTAATAGTCCAAATCCCAGATAACTCCTGCAACTCTTAATAAAATCCCCGCTGGATCCTCATCTATAAAATTTAAAAAGTTATCAGTGATCCAATCAGCCGAATTTCAATACTACTTAAATAGGCGACAATCGTAAGGGGCCGTTCGCAAACTGCGGCAATACTTTCCCGTTATCGTGCAGTATTACGATAAAAACGGATTATTTGCGAACGATCCCTCGAGGATCATCGCCTATTTGCAACTCCAGAGCTCGAATACGCTACCTTGCGGTGATTTAGAAAATTGCCGAAAAAGGTAAAACATTGCGTTCCACCTGTACCATTTTGGGCAAAACAAGCAGTTTGTTATGTGTATTTTTTTTTTTTTAAATTTCCTTATTTACGTGATTTATCACTTGGATTCGGCATCCGTAACAGCGTGACATCAAAAATATCTGCTAAAAAACTGTGAGTACACATTTTATTTATCTTGTTCTGAGCGAATTTGAATAAATATTAGTTTTTCATTTCGACGAAAAAAAAAAAAGCGGACTTAATAAAATTGGCTGGACACTAGGGCCATGCTGAAAAATTACTGCTTTTTCCTTAACCTAATTCCAAGTAATTGATTTAAATAACCTTATTCGCAACTCCAGCGCTCGAATACGCTACTTTGTGGTGATTTATAAAATTAAAGAAAAAGGTAAAACATTGCGTTCAACGTGTGTCTGTTGGTAAACACAGGCAGTTTGTTATGAGTATTAATGCATTCGATGTGTCTTTGATTGCTTTCAGAAACAGAAATTGTTTCGTCCCTTAATGGCATTCGCGAGCTGCTCAAAATAATGTTAGTTTTCATTATTTCCCTCTAAAAAGTGAGATGATTGTCATAAATAACGAAAACGTAAACACAAGAAAACTCTGGATTAACAAACTTCACATTAGCATGAAATTCTCGTCTGTTCGATGCATTTTTTTAGAAAGAGGATAACGTTATACCAGAAAAATTTGTTTTTATTGTTTTGTGTGAATTTGTAAGAGTATTGGGTTTTTTAATATTAAGCTCGAAAGAAGGATTTGATAACATTAGCAAAAGAATTAGGGCTTTCATCTCCGTCTAGTTTAAAAATAATTAATTTAACTAACCTAATTTTACTGCAGCATTTAGTTGGAATGAAGAGTTTGCAACATATTTTCTTGAATATATTATAGTAGAACAAAATGAAAAATGTTTAACGTTGAGAATTTTCATCGCCAAAATAATGGGATTATAGTTTAGGGTTATAGTTTTGGTATTGTGCGAGAAAAGAACCCTTGGAGAGATTTCGCATGTTAGTTGTAAACCGTTTTTATTTTTTATCATGTGAGGAATAAAATGGTAGAAATATTACAGAATTCGATAAGTTTAAAAGAAATAATGGAAGATCAAATAGAAAGAAAACTACCACCATGTATCTGTGAGAATTTTATGGATGACGCATGACAGAATGAAGTTGTAATTCAGAAATTAGAAACATACGAAACTGAAAAAATTAAAATTAATCAAACCGATTCGGCAATTTGAGAAATAACTCAGCTACAAATGTAAAACAATTAGCGCTAGCCAAACAAGACAAAGAAGTATTATCTTCCTCTTTTGATAATACTGGTAAACAAAGGTTTTTACATGAAATATTTATAGTGTTCTTATGGCCACAATGAAAATGTAGTTCCATCAAGAATTGATAAATATGGAATTCAATATCATGGAAATGGCTGCTTTAGAACAACAAACTACATGTTTTGCATTAATTTCTAACGTTTAGTAATGCTTCTTGAATTCTCATTTTTTTTCCACGTTTGCAGAATATTCACAAGACTTTAAAAACTAATTTAAAAAGAATAAAACAAAAAAAGTCATGAATACAAACAAAAATTACTAGGCTTATTAGCAGTTTCTACGCTACGGCGTGCGTTTGTTTTACCTTTTTCATCTGCCATTAAACACTGGCTTCAGTACTCCCCATAGTTTGTTGGAGTTGCGAATTACTACAGCGTCTAACTGAAATGGGCAGTATGCAAATAAATATTCTTGAAAATATTTATCGCAGAACGAATTGAAAAATTCAGAAATAACGTTAAAAACTTGAACAATAAAAAATAAAAGCTTGGAACTTTAGGGTTATTGTTTCAGTATTGTGTGAAAGAATAATGTATCTTGACGAGATTTCGCTTATCAGATAAATTATGTCTATGACGAATGAATTAAATGTATAAAGATTTAAAACAGAACTGCCACTTCATATCCGCCAGCATTTTTTAAATGATTTACACAGCATAGCATGACAGAATTTTATCATTTAGTTGAAAAATAGAAGCTTATGAAAAGCGAGAATTAAAATAAATCACGAAATAACTCAATGGGATGGTTTCTTTCAGTCAAAAGTACTATTTTTAGCCATCGAAATGGATAGAATGAGCAAAAAAATAACATAGACCCAGAAAAAACTTTCATTTTCCCAACTGTTTTTTTTTTTTTTTTGAGCAATCACGATTGCTTATTGCTTTCATTTGACTGTTTTGATTGTGCTATCATTTTATTTTCCAGCCAGCACCCTCTGCAGCATCACCGTCGACCGGCTCCTCACGATGCTGCTCCTATAGCGAAAACAGCTCCAGGTTGCATCCATATGCTACACACACGCGCATACATACACAACTACACACACACACGCGCGCGCACACACAAATATATACACCTACACACATACACAAACACATACACGCACTCAAACACATACATACACGCATACATACAGACACCTACACATACACACACAACTACCCACACACTCATCACACTCATGCCTATACACAACTACCCACACACTCATGCCTGTACACAGACAGAAACACATATGCCTACACACACATACACATTCCCCACCACACACAAACACTCATACACACAACTACCCACACACTCATACCTGCACACAGACACAAACACACATGCCTACACACACATACACATACCCCCTACACACAAACACACATACCCTCCACACACACATGCCTACATACACACACACACACTCGTGATTGCGAAAAACATAATTTGAATTCAAGAGATCAAAATTCAAATTTTTTTTTTAATTATTTTTTTAAAATGTCCGATTTTTTAAACCAGGCGTGGTCTTGATGACGTCACAAATGATGTACTTTGCCGCATCTTTCTACTCCGTTTCCAACAAGTTATGATAATCAAGCAGCGAATTAAATATTGCGCTCTGCGCTTGCTATCACTCATATCGTTGCCAATACACGTGAGTAAAGATGCGAATTAAATATTTCGCACTGTGAATGGCAACACAGAACGGCATTTCATCATTTGTGATGTCATCGGCCGAAGCCGTAAACAATGAAAGCGCTCCGATTTAAGTATTTTTTTTTTAAATATTAAACTTAAACACATTATTTAAAAAATGGTCAGATTCTATGTTTTTAAGCATGCTCTTTCCGAAAAAAAAAACTTTTAAAATTTTGGAAACGACCCTATTACATAAATAAAACAATTTGCGCCAGCTAAATAAAAGAACGAAATATCATCTTCCTCTTTTGATTTTCAATCATAGTCACAGAAATAAATTATCTAGTACTGAATGTTACTCTTGACATTCTTACGGTCACGTATGTGCATAGTGTGACAAAAATGTCAACAAATGCCGGAAATGTCACTAAACTGGACAAGTACTAATATATAAAAAAAATAACAGTACAAAATGAAAATATTGTTCAAAGTGAACCAAAAATTTATGAATATCGAATTCAACATCGTATAAATGGATGCTTCAGAACAACTTACTGTGTGTTTTGGATTAAATTTATACTTTCGCAATACTTTTTGATTTCTCATCTCTTTCTACATAGGTCAGAATAACCAAATGACTTTGAAAAATCTTTTCAGAAGAATGAAGAACAAAGAAATCATACATACGAACAAAAATTTCTATCATTTACTAAGCTTAGAAGCAATTTATACGTTACGGCTCGCGTTTGTTTCACCTGTTTCATCTGCCATTAGACAGTGACAGCATCGCCTTCTATAGTTTGTTGGAGTTGCAAATCCAAGAATTATTGAAATTCGACTCATCAGATCGCTGATTACTTATTAAATTTTTAAGATATCCAGCTGGAATTTTATTAGTTGCAGGACCTCGGCTGTTCGTATTTCATTAAATTTTCCATCTTTCACTTTCAAGTTTTATTTGTTTTTCATGTATGCTGTCGAATTTTCTGAAAGTTTAGTAACGTTTGACGGAAAACTCTGCGCGTTACAAGCCGAATACCGTCAAATAAAATTTGTATTTTTGAAAGAAATGTGTATATATCTGTGGGTATAAGAGACACTTTTAAGAAAATATAAAAATAAATTTAACATAGTTTGTGAACTTATTTCTGAAATTTATAGCTTATTCCCAACTATTTACAATGAAGGATGATCAAAAACCTATTTTTGTTTTCTCAATTTGTTGCTGGACATCTAAATGAATAACAGATTCCATTTTTATCGGAAAATGACAGCTGGAGTATATCTTTCATGTAAAAAAAAAAAAAAAAAAACACACAGAGCATTTTTTTCTTATTTCTCGAGAAATCCGTGAAAATGTTAATTTTTGAAAGTGTCCCAATACTTTTGGTCATAGAAGGTATAGTCTATCTACTCTTCGACCATTGATTAGATGGAAGGGCAAACTTCCGATTTAGAGGTGGAAATCGACGCATTTATTAGTTTTCAGCTGTGTCAGCTTTTGGAGATGTATGTTAGCCTCTAAATTAAGCAGATGTCACATTCAAATGAGCGGAACAAGGGACAAGCACACTGGGAGAGCATCAAATTTTTACTTTTTCCACCCATTCAGATAGACTCGCCTTCGATGGACGTTTGCTTCCATATAATCCATGGTCAAAGAGAAACATACAATATACACTATTCCTGGAAAAAGTAAAAAGAAAAAAAAATACTTTACTCTTGAAACAGCTGGAAGGGAAACTTCTGATAACTCGAAGTTTTTAGCCTGTCCCTTGCGACTTTGAGATGCAGTTCCTTAATGCTGCATTGTGATCACTAACACGGTTCGTAAACTTTAAACATCAATTTGATTGACCGTTGCCACACCGAGGCAATAAGATCCATTGAGTTTTGTTTGTAGCTTGCCGCCTCCCCATTATTCTATCCTCCTTGGATTCAACCTCCCCCTCAGTTATAGATCGTAACTGTGACTGCGGTAGCCCAAAACGTGGTTGTTATGCAAACAATCGCAATTATTCTTAAATAGTGTTTATATCTTTCATGGAATCATATAGCACCATGATTCCAAATAATGGCATATAGTACGATTACTAAAATCAACCTCATCGGGTATGTATACACTATGTAATTTTTCAATACGCTTGACCTTTTGGGCCTTGTCCTCTGCTCTGCGTTTTGTAAACCATCGGATCTTATGACCTTTAGAAATTACATCATGTCTTGACTGCTATCTCTGTTCTGTTGGAATCCTTACTTATTCATTTAACTGAAAAAGAATGCTTTATTGAAGTCTCCAGTTTTTTAATCAAAGAGAAAATAGGCCTGAAACTTACAAAGACATTTATTGACGATATTTGTTTTGATGTTTTAAGGTAACTCGAGGAAGTATTGAGCGATTTTTTTTTTTTTTTCATTTTTCCTTCGAGAATTTTTGCTTTCATGTTTTTACTATCAAGATTTTGATTTGCTTCTAACTTAAATACATGCAGTAAAATTGTTAACCTATGCGCTGAGAAGCTGTGGCTATAATGTATACTACAAGCAGGAAAAGTGCGCGTGGTCTAAAAAAGCGACCCTATTTTTTCTAATGCAAATTAAAATGAACAAAACGGTTTCATTTAGGAAAGCAAAAATCTTTTGAAATTGAATCTAGAATACATTCAAGGGGAAAGTCTTCTTTCTTGTGGCAGACAGAACAAGATAAAAATTAAAATGTAATATGTACATAAAAACTGAATGAGTAAGTGGTGGAAAATGTACAGATGAATTAGCTTTTTTAACACTTGCTATGTATATTTTCTTGGTAAAAGTGATAAGGAAACAGCGAATAGGTTCTAAAGGACAAGATTTATGGTTAGCTTCTTTCATCAGTCAAATCATATAACACCCCCACAATAAACAGAAGTTCTAAAAAAGTTCCCCTCACAAATCCTTAGTCTGGATACGCCACTGCCTCATACACAAAAATAAATGCTTCAGTATAAAGCAAACGGTTTCCAAGATGGCCCACATGAACTCTCAGGTCTGGGGCACAGCCAAGGGTGGTCATACCCTCCCCCCTCTATGAAACAACAAAGTTATATATAAGGCCCCAAAATTGCGCTTTTCGGCTATTAATTTTGAAAAATTTCATTTGAATGCCCCACTCTTATGAAGAATTTCTTTCTATGCCCTGGGGCAGATGAAACATCTGCCCCAGGGGTCCATGTCCATCTCCAAGGGATCCATGTCAACGAAGGGAAAAATTTGGGGTCCATGAGATGCAAATAAGGATCCACGAGACTGGATCCATTTAAGCAAACAATCAATATCTAAATTTTAGGGATTCTGTAAAGGCTATAGTTTTTCCAAACACAATTTTTACCTATGTACTGTCATAATACTTATTTTTACAACAGGAATACTAGATTTTGCTTGACAGAAGAATGAGCTCTGCAGAAATAAATTTTAAAATGTGGTTTTGATGTTCGAAACAGTAAAATTTTCTCCTCTTTCTCTGCAGATTTTTTTTTTTTTTTTTTTTGGGGGGGGGGGGGGCTTTAATATTAATTTGTGTCCATACAAGCAATTTCACTTACTACAAAATGCCTGCATTCACCAATCAAAATTACCTACAAATGACAAAACTATCAATTTTTTTATTTTCCAAACTTCTAGCAATTTCAAACACATGGGTAAAATTTTCATCTCTCTTTTGCTCAACTAGCTATCAATGGTTTTAAGTCATGCACGTTAAGTAAATTAAAGAAGAAACAAAACCTGAAAGGGTTTCCTCTCCTCAATAATATTTTGTGTATGATTGCATGGTTTTTGAATCCCAAAGAATTTTTTTCTATTAAAGATACAGATTTAAAGTTATGCTTTTTGTAGTTAGTGCAGGGGTTGGTCCTGGTTTTATTTTTTGGGTCCTCATTTTGTGAAAAAAGCAATTACTGTGAATTTTGCTTTTTTTTTCATGGAAAAAGTTATGTCAGGTAAAAATTTAAATGTATGTATTCGTTAAAATTTTAACGTTGTTTTTTTTTTCCTCAGGAAAATCCCGATATGATACTTTTTGAACATTTTTCTTTCTGAAAATCCTGACTGTTCATCACCAAATTCGATCATTGTTGAAATCCATGATTTCCCATGACTTTCCAGGTGCAAGGACACTCTGTAAAATACATATTTAATTTAGAAGTATTTCGTCATTAAAGCAAAATATACCAGCTGCACTCTTCAAGGTTGAAAGAGTGCTTTTATTATCAAGGTCAAGACTAAAATTTTCTAAGTGGCCAGTAACCACAAGACCTAAAAACTTTAGTGGCCACCACTGTCACCAAGTTTAGGAGTACAAAAAAGGAAGGGAGGAAGGGGTGTTAGTTTTTGCATTACTTTCATTAAAAAAAAATGATTAGAACCTTGCACATGCAAATTCTAAAAAAGAATTAATACAGTAAAACCCCTCTTAACGGACACCCCTCTTATGCGGACAATTTTTAATTCCCCAGTTACGATGCAAAAAACATTATTAAACCCCTGTCCTGTGGACACCTTCTATATTGCGGACAAAGAAATTTGTCCCGTTAGTGTCCGCATTAGAGGGATTTTACTGTACCTAGTTATTTATAAAAACATGCATTTTGGAAAGTTTAAGTTAAAGTAGGTTTTTGAATTGTTTCAAAATAAGTAAATGAGAAATTGGCAGGAAACTGCATTTTAGGTGTGAAGCTCAATCTTAAAACACCTCTTTCTCACTGATTGTCTCCAAAGATATCTAAAATTGCATTTTAAGAACTACAATTTCGAAAAAATTCAGTTGAAGCTATTGACCCCGTAATGTTCTCAAAGATTGTTTAAAAGTGACTTAATTTTTGAAAAGTTAAGTCACTAATTTAAGTCATTAATTTTGGAGGGCACCCCAAACCCCCTTTTCTACAACATAACCAACTGTTTCCTAAAGTTGCTATTTGTGACGACAATTTCAAATATTCATCTCTTGATATTTAGCCAATATCTGTGGTAGCAGTTGAAAAGACAATTTCAACATTTAACAAGTAGAGATCGATTTAAGTAGCAATATTGGTCAACAGTCTAAATGGTCTATCTCTGTCTGATGTCAACACAAAGTTGTGACAGCTAAGTCTCTAATTTATAAGTAACTAAAGAATTGTTGAAAAAAGAGATGGACGATACTTTGGCTTGACCGAATCATTAGCTACGATTTGGCGGCTTTGGCCTGAAAAAATTTATGCTGCTAATTTTCTTTTAGAATTTAATTGTCTTTTAAATTCAAAATTGTAGCTTATGATAAATCATAATGGAAATGTATATTTAATTTTAAAATTTGTATGTATCAAACCCTTGGAGCCGGAATTAATTCAACAATCAATAAAATGTTTTGTTTATTAGCAATGTATTCTATTGAAAGTTACAATTTGTTATCTTTAGTGAAACTTATAATTTTATTTAAAAAAACTTTTTAAGTTTTAAAATGAATCTATATAAATCAGGGTTGTAAAAGTTTCGGCCAGTGGTGGTTTTAACCACGGATAAAACCGGTTTAAACCGGCTGGGATAAAATCAGTTTTATCCAGTTTTGGCCATTTAGATAATTATCAAATTTTAAATGAAAACCAAATAATTTATTAAAAAGAAATACAAAACAAACCATAATCAATCATCTTTCAATATCTAAATGGTATGTTTTACAGTCTAGAAATTACAGCATGTTTAGAAGATAAGGTTTACATGAAAAATATGCAGTAACATTTAAAAAAAAATAATAGAATGAAACATTGTAAGTTGGATAGATGGATTTTAATTCTCATGCGCACATGTACAAAGTATTTAAAAGTATGTCAAGTAATTTTGAAGAATAAATGAGAGAAAAAAAAAACTTCTTTTAGAAACATATATAGGCATTTTTTTTTTTAAAAACAAAACTAAACAGGGGGGAACCACTTTTGAAAATTAAAAAGCAACACTACTGAAAAGTTACTATATTTATGTTATAGGCTGTTTTGTATTCCTTATGTCTTGTTTTAGTTGTGAACAATTTCAGTTATTAATTTTGAAGAAAGTTGAAATTTGTTCACTACTATTGTTATTATATTATAATGTAAATTACTTCACTAATATATTTAATTAATTAAAATTTCTGTTCTTAATTAAAAAACTTCCAAGTAACATTTATTAGTTGCAAAACACATCTCTCACATACATACAAATTAGAAGTGTATTTTCATGTAATTTAGTTTTGGCCAGTTCTATGGTGGTTAAATCCAGTTTTGGCCTGTTTTAGCCAGTGGCCTGGATAAAATCAGTTTTGTCCGGCCAAAACTACAACCCTGATATAAATGAACTGCATTTGAACATTCTTCAATCTTCAAATATTTCTAGCTTTGAAACTATAACAATAATGTTGTTTACAAGGGTGGATATGTGTCTAATGGGGTTCCTTAAGTAATTTGTTTGAAAATTATATTTTATTTAATAGTTATAGGTAAAATATTTCAGTTTTTTAAATAGATGTATTAATCTTAAAATATTTTAACTTGTGACATTGTTAAATCCTTCGTTAAAAACAAATACTAAATGATAGACAAGTAGGAATGCATGATATTACTTTTACAAAGTCATCAAAATTTCAAACATTTTGCATTAAGAATGTTTAAATATTTACATTAACATTAACGCATAATCTAAATAGTAGATCCCCTTCATTATTGGATAATTCTATGATTCAGTACTTGATCATATCTGTTGGTTATTATAAGCATTAACTTAATTGTAGAACATGCCTTTAGTTTAGTGTTCCAAATAATGCTTAAAATTACTTATTCCAATGAAAAGTTAGATTGTTACAAACATGTGCTTTTCTGGTACTACCAATGCAAAGCAAAGTAAAATCTTCTCCGGTGATGCATATCAATTTTTTAAAAAAGCACAATAAGCTGAAAATGTTCAAAAAACTAAGATTTTAGTGACTTATGTGGATAATTACATGCTGTTGTATGCATTTAAATGTTAAAACTCAACATGCAGAGCCAGGGGCAGACTGGGTCCTGCAAGAGGGCGCCAAACTTGGCCTCTAAAGGGTGCAAAAAAATAAGTGCAAAAAAAATTTAAAAAAAAAATATAATTAAATAAATAAATAAAAATTGTACACAGGTTTACAAGATTAAAGAAAAGAAAAAAATACCGAAGTGAAGTTGCACAAGTTTCGAGTTTGTGAGCGCCAAAAAACAAGAATTGCACCAGAAAATAAATAAAGATAAAAAAAGTGTTCAGCCTGGGGGGGGGGGCATCAGCCGGTGGGGGAGCTAGTCCGTTCCTGTGCAGAGCAACAGACATTTAATTTTCAAGGTTTAAAATCTTTTTCTGTGTAAATTTTAATGAGTTATTAATACTAAAGCAGGTAAAACACATTAGTATTTATTTTCCCAATAAAGAAATTATTTTTAACATATAATCCATGCATAAATTCTGAGGTTATTTATCCCTTTTAAAAATACTCAGCATCAGTGGTTGGAAGCAGAGGTCGAAATTAGCATCAGCTACTTAGGTGCCATTGGCAACCAATATTTTTTTCTTAGGTGCCGTTATGCTTTACTTGGTTGCAATTTGCAAATGCGTTCAATAACATGCTGAAATTTATACTAAACTAGAATATGCATGAAAACAAGCTGATATATATGTACAATGCATTAAAATAATGCATTTTGGAATCACCTGCTAAGTTTATACAAGTACCATAATTACTATTAACTTAATTTAGTGACATAAAACCAAAAAAAAAAAAACAAATTCTAGATTTTAAAAGTATTAAAAATATTGACAAGATCCAAAAGGATTGCAATCTCGAACACGATACGCAATTTTCCACAAAGTACAAGTTTAGTGTTGGAATGATTTCGAAAATAAATTTATTCATTAAAAAGAAAAACAAACGCAGAAAATAAGTTAATCTGCAGTGGCATGCGACTAATTGTCAAAAAATATTAATATATTTACAAGATGCAAAAGGATTGAAAGGTCAAGAGCGAGAATACACTTCCCGCAAAGCACGTGCTCATTGTCCGCATGTTTTGAAAAAAATAATATATTATAAATTAAAATAAAAAAGAAAATAAGCTAACCTAAAGGTAGCATATGTAAAAACAAATTTTAGATTTTAAAAGTATTAAAACATTGACAAGATGCAAAAGGATTGCAATCTCGAACACGATACGCAATTTTCCGGTAAGTAAAAACAGTTTAGTGTTGGAATGATTTTTAAAATTTTTTATTCATTTAAAAGAAAATCAAACGCAGAAAATAAGTTAATCTGAGTGTCATGCGACTAATTGTCAAAATATTAATATATTTACTTACAAGATGCAAAAGGATTGAAAGGTCCAAAACGAGAATTAAATTCTCACAAAGCACGTGCTCATTGTCCGCATGTTTTGAAAAAAATAATATATTATAAATTAAAATAAAAAAGAAAATAAGCTAACCTAAAGGTAGCATATGTAAAAATAACTTCTAGATTTTAAAAGTATTAAAACATTGACAAGATGCAAAAGGATTGCAATCTCGAACACGATACGCAATTTTCCTCAAAGTAAAAGTTTATTGTTGGAATGATTTCGAAAATAAATTTATTCATCAAAAAGAAAAACAAACGCAGAAAACAAGTTAATCTGAAGTGGCATGTGTCCAATTGCCAAATAATATTAATATATTTACAAGATTCAAAAGGATTGAAAGGTCAAAAGCGAAAATAAACTTCCGGCAAAGCACGTGTTCATTGTCCGCATGTATTGAAAAAATAATATGTTATAAATTAAAATAAAAAAGAAAAAAAGCTAACCTAATCGTAGCATATGTAAAAATAACTTCTATATTTTAAAAGTATTATAATATCGGCAAGATGCAAAAGGATTGCAATATCAAACACCGGAACTATTATTCCGAGAAGAACGTGTTCAGTATTGAAAATTGCATTTATGATGTGTTTTGAAAAACAATTAAGCGCAATTTAATAAATATCTTTAAAAATAATAATAAAAATAATAAAAACGAATGAACCGCCTGCACTAATCAACAAGAAAACTACTTATTGTTTCGAATCTTGCAGTAGGACAACCATCGATGAATCCAGTATCTTCTTTTTTTCCAAAATCTTTACAGACTTTACATACCATCAGGTCTTCACCCTTTCTTTCCAACCACGGAAACTGCTTTTGCCACTTGATGAAAGTTGCAGCGTTGACACTTTTCCGTGTACATTTATAAGTCGTATCTACTTCGTCATTATTTTTTTCTATTTCGACTTCATCGGCAATCCTTGGCCGTTTATTTCCGCTAGTATTTAGTGGCGTAAAATATGACTTTAAGTTATGTTTACTCATATTTTAAACAAATAAAAAATGATGGTAGCGATGATTAAAAAAAAAAGAAAGAAAAAAAGATGAGCGAAATCCTGTGGGAAAAAAAGGAATCCTCGTGCTCGCCGTGCGTTCGTGTTACGATGGGGGGGTCGAACTTGAAACATGAAAAAGATCAGACTATCTGCTCAAACAACCCTGAGATGAGTCCGGTTTTGGAGGGGTGGGGCGATCGGGGGTAAACAACACTAAGGGAACAAAGGGGAGAAAAGATTACTCCAGAAAGAGGAGGAATGGAGGGGTGTGCTTGCAATGACACTGGCTTCTACAGTTCGCAGGCGAAGGTGGGGGGGGGGGGGGGATTGTTCAAGCTTTTCCGACTGAAAGCGATACTTCCAGGAAATTTTCCGCGATCGCAACGCACGCAGATGTTTTTGGAGACAAATCTTCCGAAAGTGAAAGCTTAGTAGGGGGAAAAGCTAGGCGTCACAGTGACGACTACGTTTCAAATCGCGGTCGTCAAAATGAAATTTACAGTTGCAAAATACGACTAACGACCGCTAATTTCGAGCACTGGTTGGAAGTAGCGCGCTACAAGTAGCGACGCTACTGTAGTAGCTACATTTTTTAGTAGTTTGTAGTGTAGCGCACTACTTTTTAAAAAAAGTAGAGTAGCGAGTATTTCGCTACAAAAAAAAAGTAGTTTGTAGCGATTTCTGGAAATTACTTTTGAATAAAGTTTCAAAAAAAAAAATGCATTTTTAAACGAATCTGACTAGTGCAAGTCTTACGCAAGTAAAACTCGCACCTATCAGATTCGTAAGACTGAAAAATACGAGCTGACCTCTGACATATTATTTTGACGCCATACGTTGTATCTGTTTGACGCCATTAGTTTGTTTAGCATAGAAACTTTCACATTTTCCCCATATTCGCCTTGAATGGAGCATGGCTTAGAAAGAAAGAAACGAACTTTTTCCGTTTCATGAAAACTTTGCCCGTTAAGCAAAACGCTTTCGGTATCAATGCCATTTGCACATGTAGTCGAACCTCAACTTACGCGAGGGATGCGTTTCAAATTTTAGATAAACAGCTCGCTTATGCGAAATTATATTTCACCAACTTCATATTTAGAAAGAAAAAAAATGCTGAGCGGCGATTTGTACGTTAAACATCCGATGTTTCGCCAAGTACGGTGCGAGAAATTTTGGCTTTCAGTGATGCTAAAGGGAAAATCCATTCACGAAACTAATATTTAGTACCCAAGAAACAAGGTGATATAAGCCCTGCGCTTCCGCTCCGAAAATTTTCGTGTTGCGGGTGAGGAATTCGCGTCAGCTGCAAAATGCGTTCCTCGAGTAAAACTCGCTATATAGACATTTCGCGTTAGTTGAATTGCGTTGTAGCTAGAGTCCACTGTTGTTTAAAATTGCACATTGAAGTAAAGTAAGTATTTTTAGTTATGTTTCATGTTTCGGATAATTAGTAGCACCATTTGGGATATTTTTCCTTTTTTTTTTCTTTTTCACTGATCTAGTATTGATATATTAACATATTAAAAGTCAATAAGATGGTGTCCAGGTTCGGAACCCTAGCTTGAAGCTTAAAAGCATTTAATTCCTACGAAATATAAGTTCCTTTAAAATTAACTCATGTAATGAAAATTAAAGTTTCTCATGCTTTTCATCATCTAAATCACTTTCATGTATATGTATGTATGTCTATGTAAAATTTAAATCAAATTATGACTGGATTTATCTCAATTTCAAGTAGCCTAGTTACACTTCTTCTATGAAATGCTACTTACTGTCAGGAAAGAATTAAAAATTTGAAGGTTAAATTCCTTCCACTTCTTAATCCTTTCTTGCTGGGAATATTCGTGCAAATGGTAAAAATGTTTGGATTGGCGAATCGTTTCAGTAAAGGAAAGAAAGAATAAAAACCTTATTGCAATATTCCATGTTCAAATGAGCCAATATATAATCTGAACATTTTTAAAAAAAATTCATTCAATCCTCAAATGGTGTGTATGTTATTTATTTTTTTTTTAAGTAGCAAAGTAGCGACTACATTTCAAAAGTAGTTTGTAGTTGCTACATTTTGAAAAAAGTAGTTGTAGTTGTAGTTCGCTACAAAAGAAATGTAGTTTTTCCAACCACTGCTCAGCATCATAAATAAGAAAATACAGTGAAACCTCCGAACAGCGGACAGTCAAGGGACCAGAAGTTTTGTCCGTTATTGGGAGGTGTCCACTATTAGGAGGAACTACTTGATTTACCTTTTTCAGAATGGACTGTTGTTCCCTTTGTAGAACACAATTGAAACAATTGCGAAAGGTTTACTACATTTTACGTCAAGTGTAATTAATCTGTTTTTTCTTAATAAAGGTGTACTGACAGCACACACTTGTCTTAAAAAGCATTTAATCAATTAAAGTAATCAGTTAAAACAGTTTGACATCTCTTTTTTTGCATTACAAGCCGGTTTCTCAATATAAATATTTAAATCCTTAGCAAGTCCTTCAGTGCCCTCTTTGCTCAGGAAAAAGTTTTTCAATTCTTTACTGTATTTCATTGCTTCTGAAAATTCCCTACTTTTTATGGTTAATTTATTTATTTTATTTCGAGTATCACTATTGCATGATTGACAGTTGGTAATATGACCTTGAATATGGGCAAATCTTTTTCATGTCTAAAAATTAAACAACCCAACGAAACCACGGCGCCATACAGCCAACTACTACCTGCGCCGATACGCTCAATTGCATCTCCCGAGAGCCCCAGTTAGAAAAAGCACCCAGTTTCCTCTTTTTTATCTTAACTTTTGAATAGTTATTGTGTATAAAATTCATTGAAATCTTAAGAAAAACATACGTTAATTGTTAGACTGACATCAACTGACTATCTGCTTTATTACTCTCAAAACTAGCCGTAACAAAATTATGACTTTTTTTTTCTTTTTCATTTTTTGCTGCTCACAAAAAGTACCATGTCTTTTAGTTCTTTTTTTTCTGCCCCCAACTTTTAAGCCCCAATTGCTGCCTCTGCCCATTACCAACCTTTTAATTCCCTGAAACAGTGATAAGGAAATGACGGGGGGGGGGGGATATCAGTTGTGGAGGATGAAAAGCTTTGTAAGGCAAGCAGTTACTAAAATATTCTGTGAAAAGAAAAAAAAACGGAAGTGCTACGATCGCAAGGGAAATTTTTTGTGAAATAACTGTCTGTTATTCAGAGTGAATTACATGGAATGGCCTATATTGAGGGACTGGGACTTGCAAAAATGTCCGTTAATTAGAGGTGTCCATTATTCGGGAGTGTCCGTTAAGGGAGGTTTCACTGTATTATCTTTAAAATTGAAAGCAATGATATGTAAAGAGTTGGAGTAAGGGGAGCGAGTACCCCCCTCCCCAAACACCCTGCAACACTACAACAATTGTGTACTTAATCTGTCTATACTATACTATGTTTGTAAGTGAAACTCTTCTGCTTCAAAAAAATTTTTGCTACGCCACTGACTTGAAGTAGTGGCTCTATATACACTGCTAAAAAAAATTAGGGGAACACATGGGTTTAACAAAATCGAGAAAAACATTATTCCAAAAACTAATTTCCAATAAAGCCTCCATGTTTTCAGGAAACATAAGAATAAAACGTAAACTTCAGAAGCAAATCGGTGTTTCTATCGTCGAAAAGCAGAAAAAGGATAAAAGGATACAAGTGCAGAAATCGTTATTTAACAGAAGCTCATTTTTTCCCTGTCTGAGCAGTAAAATTCAACCGTTCATTTTTTTTTTTTTTTGAAAAATGCCATGACACTGTAATTTACCAAATTCCACGGCTGGACGTTTTATCGGGGGACTGGAATTTGGGCAAACACAAAGAACTAGCAAACGATGTTGGAGAGGCATAATTTTATATTCATTTCACTGTTCTAGAGAAGTAAAGTTCCCAGTCAAATGTTTTCTACTTCTTTTTCACTGTATTGTATCTTAATGCATGTGAATGCTCCATTTTTTGCCTTTGCAAGGCTACCTCACAAGGGTTTCTTTTTTTTTTTTTTGTGTGTGATTGCTCCATTGCTCCCCTAGTTTTGAGCAGTGTAGTCAGGGCCGGATCAAGGAGTCGAAAGCCCTTAGGCATTAGAAGTGATGTGGCCCCGTAGAGCCATCACGAGGTCAGAAAACGGGCGGGGGTCTGTAGCGTCTAAATTTTTCACACCCAATGCGCAAACACATATATTTTTATTTAATACAAACAAGGAAGAATCCCCCCCCCCCCCATTTTTTTTTTTTGAAGAAAATATAACTTTTTTTTTTGTATTTGCAACTTTGATATTTCTCCGGGGCCCCTAGGCTACTGTCTACATTGCCTATTTGGTAATCCAGCCCTGAGTGTAGTTAGAAATGTGCCTGAAAAAGACCATATAAACCCTATTTTTAATCTGTTGGGAGAGTGAAAATGCTGCATCTCTTGGTCATGCCACTAGCCCCAGTAGCAGAAATTTTCTAGCCAATCTGCGACACTATTTTCGGTAGTTGAAAATAATCTGCAGCATTATTATTAGTTTTATTTTAAGTTTTCATAAAATACACAAGTCCTTTGTGAAGGTCAAGACTTGGACAATTTTCCAACTGGCCAGTGGCCACTAAACCCGAAAAACTTAGTGGCCACCACTGTTGCTGAGTTTTAAAGCATTAAAGGGGGGGGGGGGGAGAGGCTGCAGACTGCACCACTTTCATAAAAATAATAACTCTACACACTATGAAAAACAATTATTCGAGACATATTAATTTTAATATGGAAAATTTGTTGAAATAGGTTTTTAAATTTTTTCAATTAGTAAATGAGAAGTTGGCAGGAAACTGCTCTATAGATGAAATATTTAGCTTATAGCAAAGCCTTCAAATCAATGAGGATCAAATACAACTGTGCATATAATAATTCGCATTTTTCAAAAAACTATTTTATAAAAAGAAAGAAAAATGATTTATTGAACATTTTTTGTTATCTTCAATAGTTTGTGTTGAGGTAAATATCCAATTCTGTTTTTGGAAACTTGAGTAAGTAATAGTATCGTTTATTTCCATCTTGCGAATGACCAAACATGGCGTCTACGCGAAAAATTCATGGTTATAAATAGATATTTGAATTTGTTACATAAAAGTAGTAATAAATTCAAAATTCTTAAAAAACTACAATTTAGGTGAAATAGTCGGTTTTTAGCACGTTAGCCTCTAAAGAAATGAAGATAAGAAAATATTCAGAAGATAAAATTTTGCATTTTTAAAGACAATAATTAAGAATTATCCGAAAAAAATGGCACATTTTGCATAATTTTCAACAGTTTGCATTGCAATAAACATTCAATTCCGTTTTTGAAAACGTAGGCACTTCATGAGTCTTGCGTACCAACATCTTGGGAATGACCAAACATGGCGACTCCGTTAAAAATTTAGACATAAATTTCTGAATTTGTTGCAAAAAAATATTTTAAAAATAAAAATCCTCATGAGACTAAACTTTAGTTGAAAAGTTTTAGCGCTTTTGAGTCCAAAGAAATGAGGATAAAGTGAAATTTTCACATAAAATTTTTCATTTCTCAAGAAAATTATTTAAAAAAATAAAAAAAAAAAGATTTGCTGCACATTTTAAGTTATATTCGTTCTTGGCAGAAAAATAAAACATCCAATTCATCTTTGTTTTTGAAAACTTTTGCACTTTTCTACTTCGATTTTGTGAATGACCAAATATGGCGACTATGTTTCTAGCTGAAATGCTGAAGCATCCATCGCTCAAAAAGCGATCTCCAAACGATCTTTCCCAAGTTGTATTTCTTTTTTTTTTCTTTTTCCCTTTTATTTATTTATTTTTTCTTTCTTTCTTTTTGTTCTTTGGTAAAATTATCTGCAGGCCGCCGAAAAATCTGCAGAGTACGTCTCGCGTCTCGCAGTTTCTGCTACCGGGCCACTAGCCATGTGCGTTTATTCTGAGGGAAACACTGAGACTTCTAATGTGACGCATGGGTGCAAGACCTTCCGTCTCAGGACGGATTTGCGTCTTGGACAAAATTTCCGAGACGGAAAGAAATTCGATGACTGTCCGTCAGTTTTTACTTTAAAAAAAATGAGTTTTGAAAAATATGCTTTAATATACAGTCGGACCTCCATATATCGAAGTAGCAAATTGCCAGAAAAAAATTCGATATATAGAAATTTTGATATATAGAAACGATCTTATTTTATCATAAAAATCTCCTAAAACATTAAAATTACAGCTAATTTTCATGCATGAAACCAAATTTCTAATTTATATGAGCATCGGCTTAAATGAAGGTTAATAATTAAAAAATTAACAGAAATTATATTTTTGCACCTTATGCACATTCACTCTTCCGCAATTCAACTGGATCCGCAATATTAAGGGATTTTCGTTTTGACAATGTAATCGAGAGAAAAGTAAAAAATCAATTTACTTAACTTGATTGATTTTTACTGAAGCTAAAAAGACTACGAATGATAGTTAAGAGACAAAAGGGATAACTTGAAACTGATTTTACAGTGTCACTTGTTACAACGAGGATTTAAAATAAACCTGAGGGAACTTAAGAACTCCAGAACGAAACAACGACCTATCTACACATCCCTCAACCCAGATTTGTTATGAGTTTCATAGCAACCTTTAGTGGACATAGTTTTCTGCCCTAACCTTCATTTTTCTCGAGACAAACAGTCTAAAGTGAAAAAAAAAAATCTACAAATGTCTCAATTTTTTTCAATATATAGAGATTTTTTTCGATATATAGAAACAATTTTTCTGTGTAATGAACATAGAAATTTGCTGGGATTTCGATATAAAGAAACTTTTGATATGTGGAAGTTCGATATATGGTGGTTCGACTGTAACTGGGCCTTTCTATAACCACAAATTTACATCAACATTCTGTCGATTTTCTGCCATGGGCTTGTTTTGTTTGCAACAAGCTTTTTAAAAGTGGCTTTTCGACTCTCGCCGTTTGACTTTTTTTTATGTAGTTCTGTTATTTCCAACTCACTGCATTGCATACCGCGGAGTTGCTCGCTATTCTCGCTAATTTTTCGAATTGATCACCTTTTGTCTCTATTTTTCACTTGTTATTTTCGATCATCCTTTCGTGTTTTTCCTCATTTGCATTTTTTTTTTCAAACTTTACACGCATAAATGAAAATTATGTGCACTCTTAAATTGTCTTAGAATTGAATCTGAATCACCGATTGAGTGATTGCTGACGGGATGAAATGTTTACGCCACATCAAAGGGTGTTCACATACCAGATAAAAAGGGAACTGTCAGAGATTTTGAAGATTTCAATGAGCATGCAAATTCTGGAAAGAATCGGAGGTAAATTTCAAGCTGGTTTGAAACACCGATGGGCAACTGTTCCTGCAGTTTTGACCTGTCTTAAAAGGAGCCTTAAAAGCGCAACTTTAGACCATCTTTAATGAACATAGCGGCAGAGGATGGGGTTTGGGATCCCCTTTCCCCTTCAAAACTGAAGTATTCAGAACTCTGCTTTAGGTTATCTTTGAAAGACTTAAAAAGGAGAAATTAGAAGGCTTTCTCTCAATAAATGTTAGAAATTAAATTCTTCAAACTTCAGTGATGAAAATGGGGAACCGTAAATTCAAGTCAAATTTAGTGAACTTAGGCAAAAGAGTTCGGGTGGGGGGGGGGGGGGGTCTCTCCTTCAAAAATTTCTCCATGCTGAAGTATTGATGAAATACTAATTTGGCTATTTTTGAGTGAGTTAAGAGTTGGGGAACTCGGGGATCTTTCTCGAAACACTTTTGTAATTGAAGTCTTAAAACTTTGGGTTGTCTTTGGCGGTGTGGGAAGGGGAGTTGCTCTTTCAATCGAAAAATAAATCTTTAACAAACTTACACTGCCTTTAGTGTGCCTGCTTCACACAAGGATAGGGGGCTATTCCGCCACACAGCCGGAAAAAATTTTGTTTCTGAAGTTTTAAGAACTCTGTTTCGGGCTATCATTGGATGAATTAAGTGGGAAGGGAGTTGGAAGCTTCTGTCAAAAAGTTTCCGAAATTAAAGTATTAAAACTTTTAGCCGATCATAAGTTATGTATATAGCTAATGGGGGTACTCTGTTCCTTGAAAAAATTTAGTAACTGAAGCCTTACAAACTCAAATTAAGGGCGTTTGTGGCAGACTTAGAGGAAGGGGTTCGGGAGTTCTCTTTCGAAAATTTTGATACTGAAATATTTAAAACGCTTTTTTAAGCTGTATTTGAGTGCCTTTTGAGGGATATGATTCGGGGGCTCTCCCTGGGGTGAGGAATCAGTTCCCCTATTGTTTTTTTTATTTATGAACATTGGATAGTATTCCTCGTTTAAAAAACATATATACTTCCCTGGGGGTCTCGGTAGTGCAGTAGGCAGCACGTCAGTCTCATCTGCTTCACTGGAGCTGTTTTTTTATTTCTAACTTTACCATCTGCTATCTAAAAAAGAATTCTTTTACAAATGAAGACTGTGGGGGAATGGTGCAAGTTACCATAATCACCCATACCTTCCCCCACCTTTCCTTCTTTTCTGGTTTGTTCATGCTATCTTGGGTAGACTTTCTGATCAGAACTGATTTTTGTTGCAAAAGTGAAAATCTTATGTCCCAAACTTGCTGCAATAAAAATGTTTACGATCGGCAAAAAAATAATGGCGGTGAGCCCCAAGTGCTTTTACCCCTAACATCATCCAACATTGTCTAAAATTATGTTTTTGGAACTTCAATTTCGAAATATTACCAAAGTAGAGTTCTTGAACTCCATCCCTTCAAATGCATTCAAAAAGCATGTATATGTTATGAAAGATGGAGTAAAATTTCGTTTTCAAAGCTTTAATTTCGAAGTCTTCAACGCTACAATTTCAGAAGAGCCAGCCCCCCCCCCCCCCCCCTCTATCTCCAATATTTTTGAAAATCGCCCAATATTGTAATTTTGAGACTATCAGTTTGAAAATTTTCATGTAAGAGAGTCCCTGAACCCCTCCTTTTTCTGAATTTTACTGAAATAACCTACCATTGCATTTTTTAGACTTCAATTTAAAAAAAAATCTGCTGGAGAGCCCCCCCCCCCCTTTTATTGGCTGTTTTTAATTTTTTGGAACGACGATATCAAAATGCTTAAATATTACAATTTAACTGGATCCATGTTTAGAAAAGACAAGCTTCTAATTCTGATTTAAACAGAGATTCTAAAACTGCCAAGGTTGAAATCTACAACATTTATCCTCATAAATTTTTCCTTAAGCATGCATGTGGGGGGGGGGGGGTAAAATATTTTCCGTCTTGAACACACATCACCTAACTTGCACCCATGATGCGACAAAATTCTTGGAACTGTTTCAAAGTGTTCTTCTGCGAATATAGACATACTACAGGGAATTTTCTGTCAAGAATGTGTGCCTAAAATTCCAAATTCTTGGTTGTTTTTTTTTCTCTGTAAGACGTCTCCTGAACAAATAAGTAAAAGGTTCCTTTCATGCTCCTGTATGAAAGTTTTGACTTTGGAATCATGGTTTTGAAAAAGGTCACATTTCTATATTACAATGCTTGAGGTACTTGCAGAACAATTTTGGTCAAATGATTTTACGTTGCAGAATATCACAAAGTATTCTGCTTTGGGGCGTTTTTCTTTACTAAAATGTGGGTAATAATTAATGTATAGTTTGATACTTGATTTTCATATTTCTAATAAAGTTGTTGTTTTTGGAGTTTTTCTCTTTTTTTTTTACCTAAGGTAATTTTCTTTTCTTGTTTTACAGAGCATCTTTTGCGGTGACTGGCATCATATCATTTTTCCTTGTGAAGGCTCATGTTACAAAGCAAAGAACTGATGGCATGAAATCTCGTGAACGAATGGCAAAGGCAAATTATGGAGAATATGAAGTAAAAAGAAAATTTTGACCAAATAGAGCCCTTTACATTTAAACTAGTCAACATTCGAACATTAAGATGTCTTTAAATACTGGTTTCCAACTTGACCCTTCCAAAATGCAACTTGTGCAGAACTTGGAAATTGAAATGATGTCTGACATGTATAATCGCATGACAGCAGCTTGCCATCAGAAATGCATTCCTCCCAAATACAATGAAGCTGACTTGGCCAAAGGAGAGAGTGTATGTTTAGATAGATGTGTGGCTAAATACTTAGATGTTCACGAAAGAATCGGTAAAAAACTGACAACGATGAGTGCACAGGATGAAGAAATGGCCAAAAAGATGATGGAACAGCAGCCGCAGCAGAATGGATGAGAATTAGTAATAAATTAGCATAAAATTTAGTTTTTAGTATAATCTCCTATATGCTTAAAAAAATGGCACTGTCATAAATAGGATGACAGACTGTTTCTTGATTCAAATATCCTAGTCTGAATAAAATAGGGTGGGAAGGGTGGTACTTTGCATTTTTAATATTAAATGTTTTTGAAGCATAGTCATATTAGCTAAAAAAACTTATTTGATTTATGCATACTAATACTTCGGTCTTTTTTCATCAACATTGTACACTTTATGGTTGTTTGCATAAAGGGTTATTTTTGAATTTAGCTTTCACCATGTGTAGTTTCTGCCATTTGTGTTGTTGTCAACTGTATGCTACACAAGTATGTGTATCACAGGATGAAGATTGGAGAAAGAAAGAGGATTCTTAAAGTTAAAACAGACAAGCCTAAAAATGTATGCATACAATCAGTGGCTTTAATTTTTAGTAATACAAAATAGCTGGTTTTGTTGTCGGGCTTTGGGCATTACAATTCATACAGAGTAAAAAGTGCTTGATATTTTTCAAAAAGGATTAGTATTTTTTTGTTCAGTGACTTTCGGGACTAGCATAAATTTTTATTCCAATATTCAAAATTTAACCTACAATCCTCCCCCTCTGTCCTCAATTATGAAATTATTTAAGGGATCTTGTATTTTTACAGTTTAATACTAGATATGGGAGATTGTACTTCAGATTAGAAATATTGCACAAATATAGTTGATCTACAAAATACTATATTAGAAAAAAAAATGTTGGTTTTCAAATAAAATTAATCTTTTGTAATTCGTGAAATGTAAAAACAGTTGCTGACAGCAGTTTGTTATTATTATTGATTTTTTAAAGAAATGTTGTAAAAGAAAGAATCTTTCTTAAAAATCCCCCCCCCCCCCCCTTTAGTAGTAGATTTTTTTTTTGTTTTGCTAAAAAATAGAAACTGTAGTCAGTCTTAATTATGCTTCATTTAATTATGGTATTTTTTTTTTAATCACAACTTGATTACTCTACGGAATTTGTCAAGTTTCTACAGTGCAAGTTTTATTGTTTAAATGTTTTATGAATACATTAAAGTTTATAGAAATATAATTCTTTTGTAATAAGTGATCAATTTTATGTAGTGATATAAGCATAACTAAATGTATTTTATAAGAAAAGTGTAGTTTATCATTTAAAAGTACTGTTTGAGCAACTGTTTAAAGAATATTAAATTATTTCCTATTGGTAGTCAACACTCATCATGATACCGTAAAATTGTTGTTTTCATAAAATGTAAATAACTTTATGAACAGAAAAAATATTTGTTGATTGATATGAGATTATCAATTTATTCTTTATGAACAAGCTTGGTTACACTAAATTGCTTTATTAATAACAGCAAAATTTCCAGGAATTGATTCATTGCTACTTGTCATTTTCAAGAAATAAAAATCATTTATAGTTGAACCAGGCAAATTTTTCCTTTTTGTTTCAGATATGCTACCAAAATACATCTACTGTATCCTACATCTAGGCCCTAAAAACTTTTTTTCCTTAGCAGTCTGCGATGCAAATCAAAAAATGGTCTGAGTTAAACTGTCATTAGATTAATTGAAATTGGATCTGAGATATGCTTAAAAACAAGGCTCTAATGCAAGAAAGTTCTACCTTTAAATTAAACTCCTGAAATTTCAGTTTTTTTCTTTAAAAATTTTAGGTTTTTTTTTTTTCTTTTTCTCTTACAACTATGAAATACACTTAAACCTGCCTTTGTGTGGTGGATAGGGACAGCATTTAAAAAAAAAAATGTAAAAAAATTTGTTCAAAAATTCACGGATAGCTGTAAAAAAGGTTTTTGCAAAAAGACATTACAGCCAAAAAACACAAAGACTACACTAAAACAGGTTTGCATGTAGTCTGCAGCCTTTCCCAAGAATCTGACGCAGTATCACGTTCTGTTACCAGGATCTAGGAAGGCATTCTTTCCTAGTAGGAAATAATGCCTTTTGTTTCAGAGCTGTTTTATTCAGGAACATTAAACAAAAGTATTTTTGTGCTGCTTGTCTTTTAGTTTCAGGAAGATAATCTCTTGTATAAGCAGCATGTATGTAAATTTGTTCCAGTTTACTGGTGTAAAATGTTGGATTGATTGAATTGAGGTGTAAGGAATTTCTTTGCAAACTAAAAGACTTCGGGCAACTAAAATTTGCAAAATGTGGTATTGTCTACTATCAACACATTTGAATACAATATTACAAATATTTGTTGGAGTAATCAATTTTATTAGGGAGGGGGTGCTGATTTTTTAAAAACTGCTTGTTTTGAATGTTAGGCATCTGCACAACCTGTAAGATAGAATAAGTAATTTTCCCTTCGAAAACAAATATGTTAACAGTAAAATTCATGTTTAATTTATAATGCAATCATACTTTAAGGTTCAAAACATTTTAAGTGGTCTATTGCATATCGTCAACTCAGAACAACAGTAGGATATCTTAGTGTTGTTTCTGGGATTAGATGTCTTACGGTTGCTCTGAGGCGGCGATATGCTATTATACTACAATGTCCCCCCCCCCCCCCAACTTCAACCAGTCCCAACTGAATTGGTTATAATTGGGTCACAAGCATTTGATACATTAACAGTAATAATTATTCACTTTTTTTTGCATGTACAAAAACAAAGCAATTGTTAAATTTGTTTAGAATTTATTTTATAAGTTTACTTTTTTGTACAAATACATTTTTCTTCCCCATGATGTCTCTCCAAAACAAGAAACAAAATCCATATTGCAGTCTGTTCGTAAGAATGTGGATATATGCTGAACCACATCCTTGATTTTTAGTTTTTTGATAGCAAACACTTCTTTGTTCAGCCGAGTCATCCTCCTCACTGCGGCCTTGTAACATTTCCACTCTTGAGGTTCTAACAGTAAATATTTTGTAATGCCAGATATTGTTTTCAAAAACTGACTAAAACCATCATCACCATGATTCAAATGGATCCACATGGTTGTGGAAAAGCATGTAATTAAATCAAATTCTGAACGATTAAACTGTTGCAAATGTGCAATGAGTAACATCAAACAGCTTTCATCCATAACATTGACAGTTTTGTAGGTAATATGATTTGCAAATTCATTTGATTCTTTACATCTTTCGATTAGAACATCATCTAAGTCTATGCCCAAGATACGAAGATCAGGTTTCTCCTGATAAGCTGATGTCAGATGAGAATAGAGTCCAAGTGTTAATTCCTGAAAGGAATAAAAATTGTGTTCTATGAAAGCTATAAAGAAAATCTTCATACAACAAATTCATACAAAGCGTTTTAAGAACTGTGTTAACATTGGTCATTGCATCAAAGGGCATTTTTACAATGACAGTTGTGAAGTTAATGTCTGTGTGAAGTGATGAAATAAAATTTGGGAGTTTGAAAAGGAAAAATTTTAACTCTTAATTTCAAGAGCGTTAGATCTTATTCTTCCCATATACACTTATGTTAAAAGAAAAAATTTGATTTAAAACTTAAAAAACAAAAATGCTCATTTCACTTTCACCCATAAAAAGTCCTATCCACTGAAGTTTCATCTGTAGGATGAAGAAGCTAGTAATATTTTTGTTTAAGATTAGATGAACAAAATTGAATGGTATACTCCAAATGAGGTCTTATCTTTTTATGACACCAGAGGAACTTCCTTAGAATTATTCGAAATAGATATCTTGATAAATTCAAGCATTTTGTAGGCTTTGTTACTAAAATGAAAATTTTATAAAACATGTTCCAAAGTACCTAAGAGTGCACCCAATTTTAGTTAGCATGTACATAAGTCTTTAAAATTTTAGCATTTAAAAATTACAGTCTTAAAACAGTTTCTTATATCATATTATAAAAAACATAAAATCTCAAGAATTCAAAAATTTATAAACAATTTTTTTTAAATACAAATTTGATTAAAAGCTATTTATCAAAAATATCCTCTGGTTTAAATTATTTTCTTTTTGACAGTTACACAACTAAAAATCTGCAAAATGTTTAAATGTCTGAAAAGCTTGATTACTAGAAAGAGAGTGTAAGGCGCTTCTTTATTTGTTCTTCAATAAATTGACTGAATGTATTTTACCTTTCTGACTTCATATTATTTTTGCAGGCATGCCCCTCTCCCTAAATACCATGAAGACCTCTGAAAAGAGGAAAAAAAAAACCCTCTAATATGTGAGGGTTGCCACGTCACAGGGAAACCTGAAGAAACAGGAAATTCAAAAATCAAAAAAAAAAAAAATGCAGAAAATCCAGGGAATTTTATAATTTTTTTTACTGAAGTTGTAAAAATCAATGCCCAAACTACCGATTAATAATAATAATTGATAATATATTTTTTAAAATTATAAACAAAACAAATGGTAATTTTAGTGATTTTTTTTGTTTATTTAAGTAAATACCAAAATGTCTTATCATATCAGCAAAAATTATTAATTGTTTTATTTGACATGAGGCTTGAATTTTATGCTAATTTAATTTAGAGATTTAGTCATCAATATTTATTGTTCTGCTTACTTTCACATTTTTTTCTCTGATAGTCTCGGTAATGAATGGTAAAGAGAGATATTTTTTCTTTAAATAAAAAGTTTAATAAATTCAATTGCCATGCTATTATTTCAGTTAAAACAAATTCTCCTTTATTTCCTCTTAATTTATTTGTTTTCCCCCTGTCTATCAGGATATTAATGTAATTAACTATCGGGATATTAATGTTCTTTTTTTTGTATCAGGGTTTGCTGGTTTATAATGTTGCAGATTCATACAGGTAAAACACAGGGAATTTTTCCCTAGAATAGAGTGGCAACCCTGTTCAATGCCTTTTCAAAAAACAAGGTGCCCAAATAGGCAACTCTGCCAAGTTGGGCACAATCATTGTGTAATTATTCTTATTACTCTACTACATTATATTACTCCACTACAATTCATTACTCTACTACAATTTAAGAATTGAGACAGTGAAAAGCAAAGAGATGTAAGTGACAAAATTAAAAATTTGGAGATAACCACTACACAAATGAAAGAACCTCTCCTTTGCTTTAGGGAAAGAACTAGTACAGTGATTCCCAACCTGGGGGCAATCGCCCCCAAAGGGGCGATCGAACTCTTCTAGTGGGCGATAAATTTCTGGGGGGACGACCGATATTCGGATACCTGGTAATGGGAAATTCTTGGCCTGTCAAAGATTATATTTATTAAAACAAATAGATACACAATTCAGAAATGTCTTTCAGAATACCTATGTTGTGTAATACCGAACCAAGCATATGGCACGAGAAATAAAAGAAAATCATTCTCGGAAAACAAGGCATGTATGATTTACAGCTCAATCAAATCTGTTTGGATAACATAACACTCCAGGGTCCCCGGCTCTGTTCGGATAAAAAAAATTCCCAAAAGCGAAAAATAATATCTTTTATTTTATTGCAGTTTTCACGAGGAAGAAAAATTTTTTTGAGGGGACTGTCTGACCGTTGGCGCCGGCATATATTTAACGCCTGAAAAGTGGATGGATATGTGTAGTAATGGATTTTTGCATTTACTAATCAGTTGTCTTTCAGAATTTTGCAATCAGCGCATAAATCTCCTTACGTAGTTTCTATTGTTTGATTTAATTTAGTGAATTTCTGTTTAATTGTGCATGTTTCGTAGTGTGGAAGTTTGATATGAATTCGAAAAAGAAGTGCCGGCAATATTCAGCAGAGTATTTAAAATTTGGTTTTGTCACGTCACCGCAAAATGTGCAGTTTTCGCATTGTCTTTTGTGTGATAAAACATTTTCCAGCAAATGAAGCGATGAAGCCCTCTCGAATGAAAGAGCATTTTTCAAGAGTACATGGTGACAAAGTAAATAAACCTCTTAGTTATTTTCAAGACTTCAAAACAAATGCGGATAAACAGCCAAAGGTGGGTGAATTACATAGAAGAGAAGCAACAGGTCTTGACAAAGGGCTTTTTGCTTCTTATGAAGTGTTTCTTTTGATTGCAATATGTGGTAAGCCTCTTACGATTGGCGAATCTCTTATTCTACCGACTGCCAAAAATATAGTTGAAATTTTGCTTGGTGAGGGCTCCAGTATAAAGATAAGTCCATCTCTCCCCATGAGTAACAACACAGTTTCCAGGAGAATAGATGAAATGGCTGCTGACGTTGAGTGCAAATTCATAAATGTTTTGAAACAAAGTAAATTTGCACTACAGATTGATGAATCAACTGTGACAGATAACAGAGCTATTTTATTAGCTTACGTGAGGTTTATTAATGAGCTGAAAGAGATAACTGAGGAGATGTTGTTCGCCAGAACTTTGATTACTAATACAAAGGGATCGTCGATTTTTAAAGTGGTGAAGGATTATTTTGAAGAAAAAGAAATTCCATTGACAAATGTAAGTACTTGTGCAGCACATGGTGCCCCTGCCATGGCGGGTCGTCATATTTGGTTTCTTGCACACCTTAAAAAAGAAGTGCCAGAAGTGATTACCATCCATTGTGTCATTTATCGTCAACACTTGGCTGCAAAAAAAATTGAGTGGTGCTTTACATGAAACCTGACAATTAGCCATTACTGCTATTAACAGGATCAAAGCTAATTCTCTCAATGATCCCCTGTTTCGAGAGCTTTGCCATGAAAATGATGAAAAATTCGAACGCTTACTTTTACATACGTCTGTGAGATGGCTTTCCAAAGGAAACTGTTTGCGCCGTTTCTTTGAATTATTCGACTCTGTAGCCGAGTTTCTCGACTTGCATGATCCTGCTTTAAGTGAGAATTTGAAACAGCTCAAGTTGGAACGCTTGCGTATCTCACAGATATTTTTGAAAAAATGAACGAAGTCAACATTAAGCTTCAAGGAAATAAGATGGCCAAAATAATAATTCCTCATCAAGGCCAAAAGAATAATTTCAGCATTCATTACCAAATTCGAAATCCACAAAGCAAATATTGGGCGTAAAGAATTTATCCTGTTTCCGACTCTAAAAAAAGTTTAATCGTGATGATGAACTTCCTGAAGAAAAAAATTTAATTTTTATTGATCACCTTGATTAGTTAAAAAAGAACATGGAATCAAGGTTTGCAGATTTGATCAACTTACAAATTCCTGACTGGATTTTAGACCTATTTAGTTTTGAAGATGTGGATGAACTGGAAAACTCTTTGCAGACAGAGATTATGGATTTGAAATTTGATTGTGAATCAAAAATTACTTTAAAGCAATACGGTTACAAACTTGCCTGGGTGAAGCTTATGGATACTTACCCACAACTTTGGAAAAAAGTTGAACAGCTCCTCATCTCATTCCCCTCAACATATTTAGTTGAAAGAGGATTTAACTCTGTAGTGCAGCTTCTCACGAAGCAAAGAAATATGTTGGACATCTACCTCAAAGGGGAACTCAAATCTCACTAATATAAAGCCAGACATCAAAGCTTTAACGGAGTTCCATCAAGCACAAGGCAGCCATTAAAAAGGTAAAAAAGAACAAATCTTAACAGTTAAAATTTTCAGTTTTTCCGGATTTCAATTTTAAAAAAAAAAAGCATGTTACTGAAAAATGAAGTATTCTTATTTTTGCTAAGTATGTAAATGACGTTGGTTAAAGCACTTCAAATTACGTTTTTCCTTTTTTTTTTGGGGGGGGGGGGGGGGTTAAGAATAAAAAATTCAGTTTTAAAGCTAATTATTGCTTTATCATGCACTTTTTGAAGCTTTAAACTAAAATTAGGCGTTCAGTAACATTAATCTTCACTAAAATCAGCACTATCTAATTTGTGTTTTTAAGCGAAGAACGTGGGGCTGGTGGGGTGGCGATAGGTGTAATTAAACTTCCGAAAGGGGCGATGGGCCAAAAAAGGTTGGGAACCACTGAACTAGTACTAGTAGCCCTAGTAGGTGCTGCTGTACAGCATGATGTAGGGGGAAAAAATAATGAAAGCTTACCAAGGATCTGAACTTGAAATGTGATTTACTCGAAACTTTAAATAGTTCACTTACATCCTTTTGTTTCTCACCACTGCCTTAATTGCTCATTATAGAAGGGTAGGGTTCAGTGGTGGTCTCGGTTATTTTACAAAGAAAGGTGAGAACTTCTTGCTGAATTTGAAAACTGCCATTTTCCCTACCCTACCCTACCCTTGCAGTTGGAATTTCAAATGCTTAACTCGGCTGACAACCGAATGACAACAATTGGTCTTCAAAGCTTAAATTTTACATTTTGATGTTTAGAGGTAATGCCTTTGGACACTATCATGCAGCTTTTATTAATTCCTCAGAGAAGGTGCTTCAGGCACATTGAGTTACTATGTATATATACCAAAAAATTGAAACTAACAAAATGCAACCTGTTACATCTACAGTAGCATTCACATCTTTTCTCCTGATTTATTCATGAAATTCTCTTAATTTTTTTTCGGACACTCGCAGTAAACGACGAATAGATAAATATGTTACTGAAAATGTAACTTTCGTAAATATTATTTAAATAGTTTTTACCCCAGAATTGCATCCAATGTCCAAACATAAAGCTGGTTGATGAATAAGATTTAGTTGTAAAAGAAGATCAGATGGAATCACTCCTAATCGTTTGGAAACAGAGTTAAAAGAGTAATAATTAATGAAATTTCCGTATCGAGCAGCACCAGGTTCGAAGTTTTCCGATTTTGAAAGAACGTTCTTTTCTACACCATCTTTATTCTCTTCCATATCTCTTTCCATGTCTGGCATCAATTTTCAAACGATCACCATGTCGTTTTAAAATTTTGAATACAATGATCAGTCCATTAAAAGAAAAACTTGACTTTTGAAAAATAAACAAATAGAAATATTCTGAACTTTAACAAGCGATTAAATGCAGCCGGAACATCCTAAGCTTTATTCCCATGCTGCCATCTAGCGGTCAGCTGTGCTATTTTATTAACTTCTTTAAATTGATCAATTAAGTAAATAAAGATTTCAAAAATATTTGATTATTTTATACATTTCTCTTTAAAATTTTTATGTATTTAATAGTTATGATCACTAATGTAATTTGGTTCCCCTTTATATTCACAATTCTTGATCATTTCCAAAACTTATAAATTTTTTAAAAACTTACATGGTTGTCTACATTTTTCCGATATTTTCCTTGTAGTTTTTTTTTTTTTTTTTTTTTTTTTATTTAGCAATTACGAATTGGTTATTTTCCTCACCTGACCGAAGCTGTTGTTCTGATTTTTCAGATTGCCATAAAGACGAGAATAAGCTAACTCGTTGTTTTAATATTCATTAAGAGGACAATTTTAATCGTTATGGTTCAAATCGCGTGCGTTCATTCAAAACCTAAATTTTACTTAAAGCAGATTTTACTTTTGCAAATGGAGTGAGGGTGTAAAATTACGTTTTTTTTTCTTTTTTCACGCTCAACAAAACTTCATCTAAATACAAAACTTCCAGATTACTATCCCATCATTTAAGATTGATAAGAAATCAAGTTGCATATCGTTATGCGCTGTAAATAATCTTTTTTGATGAATGTACGAGGAGATACCGGCCATACACCATTTCTTTTTTTGTGGATGTGCCTCGAATAACCAATATAAGAAAATCAGCAGTCATACATAGGTGCCCATATGGGAGGGGGGAGCAGGGGGCTCAAGCTCCTTCCCCCTCAGAAATTAAAAATTTCTTGCTTTTAGTACTTTTTTCTTTGCACAAAAAATGAAAAAATATATTTTTTTCAGCCGTTAATGAATAAGTTACTTAAAATGTCAAATTTTAAATGATTAAACCTGTACTAAAGTCAGTTTCCATCGGTAAAATATCCTGCTAAACCACAGGAAAATTATTTGAGCCTCCACCCTCCCTAAAATTTTTTATATGGGTGTCCATGCAGTCATAATATAATGGGTACTATTTTTTTGGCTATTTCCGTTCCATTCCATTTGTGAAAACAAGAAACCCAACGAGTAGGGTCCAATCGCAATTCGTGATAACGAAAGACATAATTAGAATTCAAGACGTCAAAGCTCAATGAAAGTTTTTTTTTTTTTCTTTTTAAGCAATTGAGAATGAAATTGCTTATTGCTCTTATTTAACCCAAGAATGTCGTTTACTATTGTTTCCTTCTTGGATCCGAATCACGTGATCCACAAATAAAAGAGTTGCCGAACATAATTTTGTCCTTTTAATAGAAAGTATGATGTTAATTTAACGGTTCTTTCAATTCATTTAGGGGATTAATTTTAATGGAACGTTTAATTGATTTTTGCGGAATTCATTTATTTGGTTGAATTTTCATATTTTTTACATGCTAGGTTGCGGTAACGTGAAATACTTTTGGCTACAAATAGAGGAATCTGTGATTCCACTATTTGTAGCCATTTATCTTGCCATTGTAGCCATTTATCTTGCCATTTAAATGGAGAGTTTGAAGTAATTTAATGGGCTTTTTTAGGGGATCATTTAAATTTTCAGAACTTTTAATTGATTTTTGTGGAATTTTTTTATTTGGTATAATTTTCATAATTAAATGAATTTTTCGGAATAGCTGTGGTGTCAACATTAAACAAAAATCAAAACAACCGCATTACCTAAACTCTGCCTTAGCATATGACAACTGCGCCCATAATTATGGTTACGATAAAAGCCATATTATAGTAGAAACAAGAAACCAAGCGAGTTGACAAGGCCGTCCCAAGAGAGGATGACGCTTGGGGCAAATATTTTCTGACGCCCCGCTCCCATACACAGAATGGTATGCAATTTTTGGAAAGTATCGAATAGTTTCATATCAATTATTATATAATTAAGCGTGTAATCTGAAATCTAATGTTTTTAGATTTTAAAAGCTATTTTTAGAAAACGAATAATGCTAAAACGAATTTGAAATTTGTTAAAAGCATAGTTTTTAGCGCCCTTTAATACATTGGCGCCCAGGGTGATTGCCCCGCTCTCTTCGGTCTGCGCTGCGAGTTGGGTCCTGTCGCTCGCATACGAAATTGCGAAAAACATAAAATGAATTCAAGAACTCAAAATTCAAAATAAATTGTTAACTGATTCAACCACTAGATGGCAGCACCAATATTGAAATGTAGTTTCCTTTTATGTATTATGATGTCATAAGGGTAGGGGTACGAGTTATATCTAATCATTCGTGAATTTTATGACGAAAACAGTTATACAAATGCCCTTAAACTGAAATTCATTTTTGTCATTTATTTGTTCATTTATTTATACAGAGTGTAACGCCTCACATAGGACTACGTGCAAAGCGCCTTGCCTCACACACACACACAGAAAGGATTTACATAAGGGAAGGAAATAACACCCAGGGCACCCCGGCGAGAATCGAACTCATAACGTCTGGCGTAGAGGACGAAAGTTGTATCCAGTGAGCTCTATATATTGGTTGCGTTCGACGAGCTCGACCGAGAGCGACCGGTTAGTTAATCACGTGACAGCTAATGATCACGTGCTCCAATCAACCAATCAACTGCTTAGAATGGTAACCGCCGGGGTAACCGGTTGATCATAGAACGATTCGGTTAGTAATCAGTTACTTACCGGTCGACCGGTGAGTTTCGTCGAAAGCAACCACAGTGATCTCTCGCTTATACGCGACCTCTGTTATACGTTTTTCACTTATGCGCGTTTTTCTCACGGGCCCGGCCAGCGATATAAGAAAACAATGCTAACTCTTGTTCATTTATACGCGAAACCTAAAATGCACCTTTCACTTATGCGCGATAAAAATTTTTCAAGTTTAAGTTAAATCGCCTATTCACGCTTTGCTTATCGGAAGCTTTGTACCTTCTTGATGTCTCTTGGAATGCTTTCACACACCTTTATTCCAATGTTCAAAATTTTTCCAAGACCGCGTTTTTTTCGCGCAAGTGTGCGCTTGCGGGTGCAGTTAGTCTTGTGATTGACATCGAGAGGGGAGAACGGGTTACATGCGAAAAGGTTGACCTTCCTAAAAGTATTGGCGAAGCGGAAAGCATTGACATAGCCTGTCGAGGATCTTTTGTATCCTCAGACTATGACACTGTACCAGGGGCGAATCTAGAGGGGGGCCATGGCCCCTCCTAAAGCCTTGTGATTGTAGGTTTTTTTTTAAGAAAAAAAAAGAAAATATATTATGAGAAGATAACAAAATTTAACTCATGTGTTTTACTGAAAAAGAAGTATAGGCCTTAATTGGGAGATAAATTATATCCCTATCCTCAAAACAAAACTTTTATTTCCAAAATCTTTTTCCATCTTTTACATCATTTCTTGATTCCAACTACAGACACTTGGACGATCTCTAAATACAGCTGTTCTCAGAGTATATCTATTGTCACAACACCAAAGAGAGTCTAAATTTTCGTTTTCATGGCTTTAATTTCGAAACTAGGGGGAGAAACCCCTTTTCCCACGCCCTTTCATAAATGCCTTGATATGAAGCAAAAAATTGCATTTTAAGTCTTTTATTTGGAAAAAATGTCAACGGAAACCAGCTTATCCAGCCTTTATCACTTAACTTGCTTAAAAGCAACTTAAATGCAATTTTTTGGAACTTCAATTACAAACGATTTTTGATAGGACCCCCTCCCTCCCTTAGTTTATATCATGATGATAGCTTTAAAAGGAAGTTTTTGGAGGAGCTCCCGAATCTTCCATCCCTTTCTAAAATATGTATAAATGTAGTTCAATATCGAATTTTTAGAGCCTCAAAGGCAAAATATTTCCAGAAAGGAAGGATTCTAAGCACCTTCACACTTCCTTTAATGTAAGCTAACATTACCTAAAGGTGCATTTTTAGGCTGGACAACTGAAGAGTTAGAAGAGCACCCCCTCTTCTTCTAACTTCTCAATGTATAATAACAGAATATTTTGTTTTCTAAGCTTAATTTTCAAAAAGTATTTTGGGGCCAGCGCCCGAAACCTGGCCTTTCTCCGTACATCATCAAAAATAGACAAAATGAGCTTTTAATTTCCTACTTTTCAAAAATTACTCGGAATTTAAATTTTGAAACATTTTCGAGGGAGATTCCTAAATCCACCCCCTCACCTAATGTCTCGATACCCTGAAAATTGAGTGTTTAAAACTTCATTTTAATAAAATTTCTGGGGAGTTCGGAGTTTGTTCAAAAATTTCGAATGGCCCCTCCCAAAACAATCGGCTGGATCCGCCACTGCACTGATCACGCCACAGTTTTTAGGTTTTGTGGAATTCGCTTACATACTGTACAGTGTATAAAAAATGACAAAACGTGCAACTTCAAATTTTACATTTTTATTAAATTACAATGCATAAATGGAAATTATGTGCGTATTTATTCATTAGTATCAGTAGTGTACTATTAGTATTACTGTTGATAACTTACTGTATTTAAGCTTATTTTTAGGGTTTTTCACTTATGCGCGAATCTCACTCGTGCGCGAAAATTTCATTGTCTCCTTTGGTCGCGTATAAGTGAGAGGTCACTGTACTATACATCTCACTGGTTGTATCACAGAGCCACGGAGGCCCCAAATCATTTGCCATTCGCAACTCCAGCGCTCGAATACGCTCTTGCAGTGGCGTAGCATAGGGGGGGGGGACAAAAGGGGCACTCGCCCCGGGCGGCAAATTCTGTAACACTACATAAACATCGTAAATGCTTTATTTCAAAAATTAAGACTGCGCTTTGCTGGGGATATGTATCACTAAATCAACACCAAAATGTTTTTTTTTTTTTTTTTTTTTACTCTTCAGTTCTAACTTCTCTCAGGAAATTTTTCTCGTTGAAGCACGAGCACGAAATACTGGATACTGACATGCATACAGACCATTATCACTGGCCCTGACATAGAAAGACGGAGAGGACTATAAATATCAAAGATCAAAAAGCAGGCAGAGACGGACTGTGTCCCCCAAGAGGGCGCCAACCTTAACTTCCAAAGGGCACGAAAGAACTGAGGTTCAAGGGCGCAAAGGTTTTAAAGGTGCAAAAATAAACGAATAGAGCGCACTGGTTTGAGGGCGTGAGAAAACGAAGGCGCACATGTTTAAGATGGCGCCAAAAATAAATAAATAAAATAAACAAAGTCGCACAGGTTTGAGAGAGCCAAAAAAAAAAAAAAAAAAAGGAAGGCACACAGAAGACGTTCGGGGGCGCATCGGCCCGCAGGCCAGTCCGTCCCCGCAAGCAGTCACTGCCTTAACTAACGTGATTGCGCCTCCACGTGTTTCCCTGTACGGGACTAAAAAACCCTTTTGCACTTTCGGTTTAGTCCCCCAGAAGAATGTTACCAATTAATATAATGCTCCCTCCCATTTCAAATAAAAAAAATGGGAGGGGAGGAGGCTGATCTCTAGATCTCCAAAACGGGGTGGGTAATAGGGGGAAACAGTGGTCATATATATTTGCAGGTCCGGATCGATAAATTTCGGACTTCCTGCAACTAAATCTGCAGGGCCTCTCCTCAGAGGCCAGCAGTGTATATTTACAACGTTGATAAAACTTAGTGCAAGTTTTTTTCTTTTCTTTTTTTTTTCAGTTTCTTGGGCCGTCGGGTCCCTAAAGACCGTGGCCGCCCTCCCCCACACTACGGGATCTCCGGGTACGCAGATCCAGACCTGCATATTTGGATTCAGGGAGTCATTTTAAACGAGCTGATGTGTGCATCACATGACTTCCTTTTTCTCCAATTTAATGTCATTCCCCATTACTGGCAATTTTAATGTGATTCAATAGTTTACTCTCTAAATATCACCAACAGTGGCCAAATTAAAATCAGATTAAAAAAAAAAAATCGCCAAATTTGTCGCCAAGTTGGTGAAAAAACTTGGCGGCCAAAAGACTGGCGATATATCGCGAAGTGTCCATCAAATTATAAAATCACTTGAGTTTACATCGAAATTAACAATGACCCCCCCCCCCAACAAAAGGGGCAAAAGACTTCTTTAGAAACACTCGAATGCAAACAAAAGGAGAGGTGCACAACTAGACTCCACTAGGAGGCTACGTACCAAATTTCAACTATCTAGGACATACCGTTTTTGAGTTATGCACATACATACGCACATACATACGTACATACGGACGTCACGAGAAAATTCGTTGTAATTAACTCGGGAATCGTCAAAATGGATATTTCGCGTGTCTATACGTTCTTAGGCATTTATCCACGTGTGGTCGAGTTGAAGAAAAAAAAAATAACATTCATTTGGGGGTGAGTATAATGGAAATGGAAACCGATTTTTGAGTTTTTAGCGAATACAATACTTCCTTTTTTGTAAAAGGAAGTAAAAGCGACATTTTATACAACATTTTACAGAAACGACTGATACAATCGATATTGATAGTGTTGCTGAAGAATTTTCGTTGATGAAAAGTAGAAAATAAAAATTTTAGGTTAAGAAGAAAAAATCTTTTCAAGTTTTAAAAAATGTATCGAGGAGGTAATTTATAATCATATTTTTTTCTTATTCTTCTTCTCAATAAAAGGTTTAAGAAATACTACCAGTATACACAGTTTTAGATCATGTTTTAAAATTATTTTATCTAGGGAAAATATTATCTCTCATAATGCAGTAATTTTTGAAAAATATTTATTACAATTTTTCGATTAACAGTATTTCCTGTTAAAATAAGATTATATTAATGTAAAACATGTTTCAGATAATAAAATCTTGTTTTCGTTCTGTAAAGTATTAAGCATGTCGTTTTATTGTTGTGTGTGGAGGGGGGGGAAGTATATAGCAGGACAATGTAAAAGGGGCGGCAAATTTGGTGCCTGCCCCAGGCGGCAGAAACCTACGCTACGCCGCTTCTGCCTTGCAGTGATTTACAAAACTACATTAAAGGGTAAAACATTGCTTTCCATGCGTGTCTGTTGAGGTAAACATAGACAATTTGTTATGAGTATTTATTAACGCATTCCATGTGTTTTGGATTGGTTTTAGCAGGAGAAATTGTTTTGTCCCTTAATAGTACTCTCGAGCTTCTCAAAATAATGTTAGTTTCCATTATTTCCCTCTAGAAAGTGAGTTGATTGTCGTTAATAGCGAAAGCGTAAACAGAAGAAAAGTATGGATTAACAAACTTTGCATTGACATCAAATTAACAACGAATATGCTGCTCTGTTCGAAGCATTTTTTTTTTTTTCTTGAAAGAGGGTAACGTTTTACCAGGTAATTTTTTTTTATTGTTTTGTGTAATATTTGTGTACGTGTGAGTGGTTTCTTTATCTAAATCTGGAATGGAAGATTTAATAACATTAGATGAAGAATTTGGGTTTTCATTTCCGCCTAATTTAAAAATAGTTCATTTAACTAACCTTTTTTTGCTGCAGCGTTTAGTTGGAATGGACAGCATACCAAATATTTTCTTGAAAATATTATCGCAGAACGAAATGAAAAGTGTTTAATCGCGAGGAAGAACGTTCAGAATTTGAACTAGCAAAAACAAAAGCTGAGGATTTTAATCCCCAAAGTAGTGCGCCAACTTTACTTTATTGTTTACATTATCCGATGAAGGGTTTCGCCAAAAATTTGTTTCGTGTTAGAAAAGAACCCTTGGCAAAATTTCGTTTATCAGTTGAGTCAGTTTTCGTTGAGTGTTTGAAAATGGTGGAAAAATTCTTTGATAAGTTTAAAAAAATAATAGAAGATCAATTAAAAAGAAAATTCCACCATAGATCCGAGAGAATTTTATTGATGATTTGCATAGCATGTCGGAATTATATCATTAAATTCAGAAATTAGAAACATACGAAAAAGAAAAGAATAAAATTAATCGTTTCGGCAATTTGAGAAATAACTCAGCTACAAATGTAAAACAATTAGCGCTAGCGAAACAAAACAAAGAATTACACCTTCCTCTTTTGATAGTCAATCTCAATGTCATGTAATTAAAATTATCTAGCATTAAATATTATTCTTGTCAGACTAGTGGCCACAATGAAAATGTAGTTCCATCAGAAATTGATCAATAGAATTCAACATCGTGGAAATAGCTAATTAAAAACTACGAACTAAGTGATTTGCTTTAATTTCTGTCGTTTAGTAATGATGCTTGAATTCTCATTTCTTTCTATGTGGGCCAGAATCTCCACAAGACATAAAAAAATAATTTGAAAAGAATGAAACAAAAACATCATCCATGCAAACCAAAACTACTAGTCTTATTAGCATATTTTATACGCTGCGGCATGCGTTTGACTTACCTTTTTTCATCCGTCGTTAGACGGTGGCTACAGTGCCTCCTATAGTTTGTTGGTGTTGCGAATACCTGTAATCTTTGAATTAAATCCGATCTGATGTGAAATGTTGTTGCTGAAACCGTTGGACACAGAAATGTGAGTTGATATTTCTAACGCGTAAAGACCTTTTACAATCTGTAAAACATTTCTTATCCTGCCAAGTTGGTTTGAAATTTACTGTTCGAACTGTGAATGAATTTTATGCAAAATTTGCATGAAAGGCTTTTTTTGAGCAATCACGAATTGCTTATTGTTTTCATTTGACCTTTGAATGACGTTCCTATGATTTTATTTCCTACCCCCCCCCTCCCCCGTCTTCTTCTGCAGCACCACCACCACCGTCGACCGACCTCTCCCAATGCTGCTCCTCTAGCGAAAACCGTCTCCAGGACTTGCGTCCATATCCTGCACATACACGCATGCATACACACACGCATGCCTACACACATAAATGCCTACACACTGTCGCATACATATGCACACATACACACACACATACGAACGCCTACACTCACGCGCGTGCACATACACACACACAAACGCGCGCGTACATACACACACGCGCACACGCCTACACAAAGACACACACGCTCGTGATTGCGAATAACATAATTTGATTTTAAAATGCCAAAAATTCAAATTTTAATTTTTTTGAGTAATTACGATTGCTTATTGTTCTCACTTGACTGTTTTTGGCGTTCCTATGATTTTATTTTCCCACCAGCACCCTCTGCCAGCACCACCGTCGCGTCGACCGGCCTCACGATGCTGATCCTCTTGCGAAAATCGTCTCAAGGTTGCGTCCATATTCTACAAACACGCGCATACACACACATACACACACTCATGCCTGCGCACAGACACAAACACACACTCCTACACACACACATACACATACGAACGCCTACATACACGCACGCGTACACACACAGCACTGCATACGCAACACATGCGTACATACACACACACGCACCCACACACATGTGCCTACACAAACACACACGCGCTTTCATACACACACACGCTCGTGATTGCGAAAAACATAATTTGAATTCAAGATGCCAAAAATTCAAATTAATATTTTATTTATTTATTTTTTTATTATATTTTAATTTATGCAACCAGGAGCAGGGCCCGATTTAGAAATTTTGGAACTGTTCGCACAACAAACCTGTGGGGGCCCCCTTGACTTGCAAAACCAAAGAATGAGTTCAATCGCACATCTTTTTGTCATTGCACAGACTCCTTTCCCCCAAAAAAAGTGGCGCACCATCCAAAAAAAAAAAAAAAAACCCCCACACACAAAGAAAAAAAAAATCAGTGGTGCGATCTGCACTATTGATTTTTTTTATGACCCCATTGACATTAGCGCCTGCAGAAAACCGAGGGTGTAAATTATATATGAATATATGTTTTGACAATGTCACTGTATGTATTTGTGATCTATATAGGGCTGTTACTCGAGTTCAGCAACTTTGGTAACTCCACCGAAGTTTCGAAGGAGTTTTTTGTTCTTGTTTCTTATTTCTTAAATGTTCGTTTGTTTAATGTTTTTTTGTTTTAATGTTTTTATCTTACGTTTAGTAATGTACTATATTTTTTTTTATTATTTGAAATAATTTTTAAGAAAAGAAAATAACGACATGTAATGACAAAAAAATTTTCCCCTGAACAAAAAAAAAGAAAAAAAAACAAGGAAAAGTAAAGAAAAATGTATTTTTGGGAGATATCCAGAAGTTTAAAATCCCACTCATAAGATTTTTTTTTATTTCTTGCATTCATATTTTTATTGCTTGTCATTGATTTTAAAAAATGAAGCAACTAGCGATCACTAATGGCAATAATGAGTCATGTTGGGGCGGTTGGGGCTTTAAATGAACTTGTTCGAGCAAAGTTTTCCTGTAATCCTAGATTTTTTACCTTTGGGTAAATACTTTGGTCTAGGTTTCACGCAGTGATAAAATATTCAGTTCAGAAATCTTGAAAGTTAAAACAACCGTTTATTTTAATTTATGAGCTACTAGCTGTACCCGACGCGCGTTGCTACGCCAACAAAAAAATACATCATTATCGTTGAAAACAATTCAACTATACAAGTTCTTCACTCTCGACTCGAAATGGCACATATCGTTCGCTTTTTTTTTTGTTTCAAAATTCATGTGACACGTGTCTAGATCGGGTGTCTAAAAGTCCCGATTAGCTTACTATACTAAGGCTTCACTCGATACGCGTCTTATCGCGTCTTATAGAAACACGTATCAAGTGAAGCCGTGACTATACTCAAATTTTGTACTCACGAAGTTTGCAAGATCAATCAATCGTTAAAAATATCAAATAGAAAAATTTTTAAATCCCCCCGTTGCATGAAAAGTCATAAAACAATAAAGAAAGAATTTATTTGTTCAAACTCAAGAAAAATGGCAACAGCTAACTTCTTATCAATTCGCAACTCCAGCGCTCGAATACGCTACCTTGCGATGATTTATAAAACTGCCGGGAAAACTAAAACATTGCTACGTTGTGTTCCACGTGTGTCTGCTGACGTAAACACAGGCAGTTTGTTCTGAGTATTTATTAACGCAATCGATGTGTCTTAGTTTGCTTTCAGCTACAGAAATTAATTCGTCCCTTAGTAGTATTCTCGAGTTTCTCAAAATAATGTTAGTTTTCATTATTTCCTTCTAAAATATGAGTTGATTGAGAAATGGTGAAAGCGAAAATTCTGGATTAACAAACTTGGATAACGTTATACAAGGTAAAAAATTTTATTGTTTTGTATGAATTTGTAAGAATATGGGTTTTTTTAAAATCTTAAATTAATAAAACTAACCATATTTTACAGCAGCATTTAGTTGGAATGGACAGTATGCAAAATATTTTCTTGAATATATCATCGTAGAACAAAATGAAAAATGTTTAACCGAGAAAGAATGTACTTTATTCCTTTTATTCTCAGCTGAAAGCGGGTTTCGCCAAATTTGTTTAGAGTTATAGTTTTAGTATTGTGCGAGCAAAGTAGCCTTGGCGAGGTTTTGCGTTTTTAGTTAAATAATTTTTAATTTTTATCATGAGTGGAATAAAATGGTAGTAAGATTACAGAATTCGATAAGTAAAAAGAAATAATAATCAATCAACTGAAAAGAAAACTACCACCATATATACGTGAGAATTTTGTTGATGATTTGCATAACATGACATAATTAAATCGTAACTCAGAAATTAGAAAAATCGAAACAGAAAAATTTTAAATTCACCGATTCGGGAATTCGAGAGAAATAACTCAGCTACAAATGCAAAACAATAAGCGCTAGCCAAGCAAGGCAAAAAAGTATCATCTTCTTTCGATAATAATTTGTAATGTCATATTGAATTTTCTAGCATTAATTGTTATTCTTGTCAGGCCTAAATTATTATTTAGTTTTGTCAAGAATTGATAAATATCGAATTCAACATCGTGGAAATAGCTGCTTAGAACTGCGAACTACGTAGTTTGCATTAATCTTTGACGTTTAGTAATGCTTCTTGAATTCTCATTTCTTTCTACGTGGGCCAGAATATCCACAAGACTTTGAAAATTAATTTAAAAAGAATAAAGCGAAAAAATCATACATACGAACAAAAATCACAACACTTTCAGCATTTTCTTCGTTACCACGTGCGTTTGTTTTAGTTTTAGTGACTGCAGTGCCCCCTATAGTTCGTTGGAGTTGCGAATGAGATCTTTCACGCGAATTAATTTCTGCAGCCGATAATTTTATTCGTATTTATCCAATGGATTGTGACTTAAATTGGAATAAAAAAGGAACTATCAATCGGATATTTTTCGAACTGGTCTATAAACATTCCCAGTACCAAAAATAACAAACGGTGAAAGTTTCAGCCAAATCTGCCGGGTAGTTTTTGAGTTCATGGATGACATACAGACAAACATTCATTTTTATATATATAGATGCTGTATTTTAAATTATTTTGTCGGTTATTCAGATTTATTTTAACGAAGTAAAACTAAAGTAGGTTAAACAAAAGTTAAGTTGGTGGAAGCAAAATTAAAAAAAATCGTATCTATAACTTTGTCCAGTAGTGTATGAAGTTTATTTAACGCTTTGCAAATCACCATGGAGTAAAACTCATTTAATTAAAATAATTTATTTTCTAGAAGAGCATTTAGTGTCATGAACAATAACAATATTTTTTATATTTAGCATCATCAACACAAGACGATTGATTCCCGTATAAATTCAACCTGGAAATCGTTCCCAGGAGCTTAGGCTGATCTTCGTCTGGGGACAGCTTAGCCGTCCCTTCAAAGATTGCATCACTGGGTGCTGTCTGGACTACGACAGTGTAAACGGAGTCCTCAGCAGTATGTCCCTCATGCTCCGAAGCAGGCTGCCACAAGCGGGCATCGGATATTTTCTTGAGTTTGAGTCTAGCACATGAACTTGAAACAGGAGACAGCAAACGATTGATAGAAATGACTAGAAATTCGGCGATTTCCTTGACGTCTTCGTTGTCGATGTCCATCGGTAAGGACGTCTCGCACGTGCACCAATGCTCTTCTATGAAAGCATCGTCACACGATCTGTCTTTTGGCACTGGCTGGAACAACGACTGGGCCCGGCTTGTGAAGTTATTCGACAGTTCCACGCTCACGTTATCCGGATTGGAGAAGCTCCAATCGGGTTGGAGGTGGAGGATGTTGACCAGAGTTGCGTGGAGGTCAAACGGAGTGACGAGTCTGTGGGAGTTGAGCAACAGTGCTCGAGTTTCGGTGGGATGTTCCCGCTTGAACTTCTCTGGCAAAGCTATGAGCAATATCGGCAAGCGTTCTTCCAGCCTGCCAATGTAAGTCTTTCTTATCTCTCCCCAGCGCATACCATGGTCCCCCATGACTATGACTATCGTTCTGTCCAAGTACCCTCCCTGATGCAGTGTGCGAAAGAATCCCTCGTACATGTGATCCCCGGATGATCCCATATTTAAGAAATCGTGAGTTAAGCTGTTGATCCAAGAGAAAGAAAAATAAGCTCTGTCTTTGAAGTGTTCTGCAAACTGCTGGTTCCAATGCAATATTGCCTCAGTTTCCGACACGGAACCAACACACAAATGGCAATTCAGGCGTTTGTTGCGTCCGAGTTCATCCTCGTAGGCCAGGATGAAAGGGCGCATATAATAATCAGTGGGTCGACGGTGGAATCCAGTTTTGACATAATTGAAAGTAGATATATGAGGGGTGTCTTCAGCATAGAACGTTCTGTATCCTGCGCTAGCAAATCGTTTCCATAGAAACGTACAATTGTCCAAAGGATCATGATTCGATTTCCAGCAAACCTCAGGCAGTTCCCTTTCGTCATAGCCCAGAAGCAGAGGAACGAGATTCGGAAAGGTATTATCTCCCACTTTGTTAAAACCGTACATCTCAATTGCTTTCATGTTTTCGATTAGATAGCGGTATGTTTTGGTCAACTGACGGTGCATGTTCATTCTGGACAGAGCATCTAACCCGATAACCATAACACTGTAATCAGGATTTTTATGCTTTTTACAACGATCTTCGACTTTGGAGTGGTCATGGATGAAACTGTGGAATTCAGCGTAAAACACGGTCCGATTGGGATGCCTGCATTCCACTTTTATAAAATCATCTTTAATGTCAACTGTACTATTAAATTTGGAGCATACTTTTCCAAACCTAAAGAAAACAAAAAATATAGTTTTAAAAAATGTTAAAAAATTTACATACACAACTAAGAAAAGTATGCATTATCTGCCTCCCTGCATAGCAAAACACATAAATGTAATAAACAATTTATAATCGTTACATTAGTTTTTGAAATTTTGCGTTTTACGTATGTCTTTGATGATACAGTAAATAGAATGGATGTAGAGAACTAGGGATCTCCACAAGCATATCCGATAGTCATCATTGCTCAGATTAAATCTGGATTCGTTGCTAAAGACGACCTGGATCCATCCGGTTGCAGTCCAATCCCGAATTAGACAGACATTACATTACTCCAAAGGGTGTGTGAAGTAACACCTTTGTGCTTGTGGGAACAGTGTAAAAGCCCTAAACTTGACTGGGGTTTTAGAAGCACACCCCACCTGCAGTTGGTGCGTTTTGGGTGTTAGCACTCATAGAGGGGCTCCATGGAAGCCATTTTTTAACAGGACAATGCTCGATCACACACAGCAAGGTTGTCAAGGGATTTACTCTCCTACATTATCACCTTCTCTAGTCTGCGCTATTGACTGATTTGTCACAGATCTTGCATATCTGGAATAACTTCGGACGTTAAGTTGGACAGTCTACGACTCGAAATCACGGAATCGAAATGAAAAATTCGCTACTTTCTCAGGGCTTTTTTTAACATCCCTCAGGGACTGCGAAAAAACTGTACGCTTTCAGTGAGATATACGCTGGTCAAAATAAGAATAACACTGCTGGAGACTTTTTCTAGAAATAACGCTGAAGAAATTTAACAAGATTGCTGATGACTTTCCTCCGAGAGAACATTTGTTTGTCCCTTGCAACCGGGATTTTGAGACATTAAAACGTTTGTTTCAGACTGTGTTTTCTGACCACACTTGTACTTTGCAGACAACACATTACCGTATTTCGAGCATGCTGTCGTGTACGGTGACTGCATATTATTTGTTCACTCCAAATAATAAGCTGCTTCCGTCACCAAGCAACCAGCGCAATTGCATTCCAAAAAGCATGATTCTTCTTAACTCTTGACAGGTCAATCATTAGAGGAAAAGGCGTAAATATGGGCACCCCTCCCTAGCGGCTAGCGGTGGTACTAAAGACAGTCGGTGAGAACTGTATTATAGTGCTATTTACTAATAGAAAATAGCAGAGAGCAGTTGGAAGCATTTCTTTCTAGTAGCATGGATGCAGTGTGAGTTATTGTGTAAATTAGTGTTTTTTTGGTCTGCAAATTTCTAGGAGATATGAGAATTCGTTTTTTTTTTCATGATCTTATATTTAGTTAAAACCAATTTCACAGTAATGTCGGAACACGGAGATCTTAAGCTACTTTATGAAGCACATTTTATGTCAAGCACGCGTTTATGTTACATATGATAGTGGACATCTTTTTTATGTGTAGTTGGTGTAAATATAGCCTCCTACGTAAAAAAGTGCCTCTAATTTTACCACCGTTTTTTTTAACAACAAAAAATATTTCTCAAGTAATGCAACTTGCATCTTTCGTGATGGAAAGTTCTACGAAGACACTCGAGGAAAGGTGTGGGTGAAATGTGTTTTGTGCCAAATGGTGGCACATGGGTTAGATCCTGCCGGGGATGAAAAAGCCAGTTATGTTTGCGATTTCTGTAAATATATTTTTCTCTCCTGCAATAAATAAATTCTCTACCGTTTTGCATACTTTTATACAGTATTTAAATAGTTTTTGGTGATTTTTTGATGAGGGCCTATACTTACACCCCATTTGTTCTGAGGCTTTGTTGAAAAGCTTTTCATAAATTTTCGTTTTTGAAATGAAATCATTGATATTTATCATTCTTCTCGCTTTTAGGAAACTTGTTACAGTTAGTAATGAAAGACAAAAAGCGAAAATTTTTTGAATTGAAGGTAACATTAAATCATAAACAAAAGAAGGTGCAGATATTTACACCTTTTCCTCTATTTAGTTTTTCAGAACGTATAATAAGCGCATGCGATACCTATGACTAGTATTTCAAAGTTGGGAAAAAACTGGCTTATTCCCGGGAACAAACCGTGATTTTTAAGAAACAAATTTTGAAAATTCCTAGGAATTTTCAAAATAATTTAAAGAAACGAAGCCTTTGTTTACATTTCAACCTTTTTCTACGCAATTTTAAAATTTTAATGCTTTTTACTTACCTAAATTCAAGTTATATAAAATTTTCTACAAAAAATATGCCAAATGGACTGTTAGCTACCCTTAGTTCACTATTTTTTATTGGTTCGCAACTGAGTATTTAACCGATTGATTTCAATGTTTAATACTTTTATGAAAACTACAAATCTGTAATTAAGCATTTAAATGATTTATTTGCATGTTTAGCACTCTAAAAATAGGACCAAGATAAGTCGGATCATTCATGATACTTACCACCTTAGCAAGTGTTGCTTATGCTTACCTAGTAGTTATTTTTGGACATCAACCAACAGTCTGAATTTTTTTTAAATATTTTTACTTTTAAATCGATTTGTTCCTATACTGAGAACATAGAAGATTTTTTAATAATGGTATCATCGGAAAAGTTTTTACATTATTGTGTTTTAAGCCTAGAATCAACGTCGAAAAACGTGGTGTTTGTTAACTTCGAAAATTGCCAATGTTCCCTAAAGTTCCTGGTTTATTCCCTAAAATTCCCGGGTATATTCCCTGAAATTCCCGGGTACATTCCCTGAAATTCCCAGGTACATTCCCTGAAATTCCCAGGTATATTCCCTAAAATTCTCGGGTATATTCCCTAAAATTCCCGGGTTTATTCCTTAAAATTCCCTGGTTTATTCCCGTAGCTCAAAAGCTGGTTTTTTTACATCTCTACCTATGACTGATATTAGACAGCCGTAGCTTCGCATCCACTAAGAGGTAGATTTGACTGCAAATCTACTATCGCGTCTTGCTTCTTTGAAATGGACATCCTCTTTCATAGATGTTCGTATATTTTGTCACTAATCTGTATGATGCAAATAAATTGCTTACCGACACTCACCCTACTTCATTGTCAGTCTTCCCATCATTTTCCCGAAATACTGATCTATAGCAGCAAATAAAAGGTCCCTTCGCACGGTATATCGCCATTTTCATGTCCAGGACCAGGGTGTTTCCTTCCGTCCTGGTGAGAGGTTCATGTCCTTTCTGAAACAAAAGATGCAATTATGAATTGAAGATCGCAAAAGAGAACTGTCATTTTATGATAACTTCACCAGTTTAGCTTCCTACATTTTTTCTGGCTTTCCCTTTCTATCTTGAGACTGTCTGAACTTTATCACCGCTGTTCTTTGTATTTTACTTACCTTCAATTTCAACTTAGTGAGCTACCTGGGGCTAAAGGTTTTAATTTAAATTTGCGATCTCTCTCTCTCTATTTGTTATAAATTATAATTTACTCATTTCATTTGTCTGCTATTTTTACTTCCAACGCAACGAAGAGTCATCCTGCATATTGCAGCTCTATATTTTATTTCGAATGTCATGTTTTTTACACGTTTTGGAAATGAAATATAAAGCCGTCACGTGTGGATGAAGTACCGGCTTTTCAGTAGAACGGCACAGTAGTAATTCAACAAAGTTTCAGCCATTTTCAAAAAAAAAAAAAAAAAAAAAAATACTAACCTTTCTCGAAACACTTCGGAATTTAGAAGAAATTTACCTGAATTCAAGGTTATTTTTGAATTTAATTCTCCTGCTAGCCGCCAACGTGACTCGTCAAACTTGTCTGCGGTCGATTAATGTGGTGTTGTTTTACGGGGCTTTGGCCCTTTCTTGCCACTTGCGACGTAACCTTAACGTACACTAATTAATCGTCTTCTCACCACGGCGTATCAGGCCACACGTCTCACTTAATCCGCTTTCGCTCGAACCGGGAATAGTTGACCGAACTTTTCTACAACGTCTACTCAATCCACATTCGCTCAAACCAGATGACGAAATTATTGGCTATCTTTCAGCTGCTTTCTCAATTTTCGGAGCGGGATAAAAGACACCGAGCATTGCCGTTTTAGCTAATATTTCCGCTGCTTAAAGTGGTACAAAGGTGAAACTGGGCGCATGAGGTTCCCTGAAAAAGTGTAAATATTTCGGTAACTGGATGGAGTCTCAGCTCGTTTCTGTTCTCAAGAAGAAAAGGTTACAAACAGACAGGGTCTCACAGACTATAATTGTAATTTAAAAATGAAATAATTTGTATTCTTGATTTAACTAACTTCTTTTTTTCAGTTTACATTTTTTCTGTTTTAAAATGAACCCCGAATTTCCCGTCATTCTAGTCAACCTCACTCATTTCCAGCATGCCAACTGATGGTAACACGGTATAGTAAGGGACTGCGGAACTAAGTGAAATAACACCTTTTTTAAAATGAACAAAAGTGGAATATATTTTGAAAATTGCAGTGTTTTTTATGATAAGTGTATTTTATGATAAAACTTGCATTGAAACATTATTGGCAATAATTTGTACATTCAAAAAAAAAAAAAAAAGGTGGAAAATTTCACTTCTTTTCATGGGACAAGGAGAAAAAATAAATATTTTTCTAAGAAAATATTTTGTATCTGATTACTAAAAATATTTTTGATTAAATGAATGAGTAACTAAAATAATGAATGAATAAATAAATAAATAGTGAAACTTTACACGAATAAATAAGTAACTTAATTGATTAATGTATGAGAATTAATAAATGAGTGAATTAAAATCGTGAATGAATAAGGAAATAGTTGAATAAATTAATGAATAAGTAAAACTTTTAATGAAGGAATGCAAACGAAATAGTTAGTAAGTGAATACATAAGTGATTTAATGAATAATTGAATAAGTAAACGAAATAAAACATTTAACTTTGCCCTATCCACTTTGTTCCGCATGCACTTGAATAATGAGACTAACATTTAAAATAAGAATAAACTGGATATTAACTAAATAAATGCTGCACGGAATATTAGTAAGTCTCAATTAATATTTAAAATATTGATAATAAAAACATTTTGTAACAACAAAAATAATTTTGACTGAATCAAAACATTACTTTATGAGTACTAAAAATTGCTTGTAATAGATCGTATGCTTTCATCTTCAAAGATAACTTTTTCCTGACTATTGGAGTAGCTTACGCCGGTTACTACATAGCTAAAATATTACCAGGTAAGTTGTGCTAAATAAAGGGTTAATATTTCATCATTTCACTTTGCCCCACATTCCCCTACTTAATCTCTTGTGTTAATAATAAAGCTTCTCTATCCTTCGCAATTAAGAATGACAATTTGTTCTTTTATTTATTTTTACTGTTAACACAAGTAAAACATTTAACGCCTGCATTTGACTACCCTCTCTGCTTCTACAAATCGGCCTAAGAACATCAGAACGGATTTCGTCAAAAATTATAGTCTGCTGAGAACAACGTGTTGAGTATTGTTCCTTCAGGCAAAAAATAAATAGCCGGTAAACGGTTTCCACGGCTCTAATTTTGATCTTTAAAAAAGATCTTTTCCATGTTTGCCGTTTCAAAAGTAGATCAGATTTGATTTGAGGTTGAATATTAGTAGCCTGAGGATTTGACGAGCGCAGTTAGGATGTAGGCGTGTGCGTTTTAAAGCTATGGTTTTACACAAGTAACCTAAGTTTGTTCATAACGAAAATAAATCTGAAATTATTATAATACAAAGGTTTACTATAACCTACAACAGCCAGTAGTGGGTGTACACGTTTGGGGTCTAGTCACAATGCATTTTTTTAGGGGTCGTTGGAGATGAAGAGAAGCATTTTCATGTGCCTTTTTGGATTCTCTTTGGGTCACTTAAGTCGAGAGCAGAGCCTGATTTTACCCAAATGTCTCGGGAAGCTTGAGCTTCCCTTCAGAATTTTTCTGGGGCCAAAATACCACTAAAACTGTGCTTTAGAATTCCAGTTTCTGCTTTTAACTGTGTGTCTTAAAGAGATAAAAACATTTGAAATTGCTAAGTAAAAATGCTAGTAAAAATTAAATTATTGAAAATGAGGACATATTTGATAAAATGTAGTGATAAGCTAGATTTTCAAATGTGGGATTTGATTCAACTCTGCTCCAATGTACTTTTATGACATTCAATTTTTTTCGTGAAGTGCCAAATATGATTCAAAATGTTAGTACCCAAATCTGCTGAGAATTCAAGTGCAACATATGTAATAAACAAAATTTCTGTCAGTCGGTAAGGTGGAATAAACTTAACTCTGAATTCTGCAAAGCCACTTAGCATTAGTCAATGTTGCATCAAAGTGCATAAAATGTTTAGACAAATTTCCCCAAGCAAAAAGTGGGAGGCCCCAAAATAAGGTCGAGCTTCTTCCCCTAACTTCAGCAGAGGTTAATCGGGCTCTGGTTGAGAGAGCTACTCGCAATTGCGACATGATAAATACGCCACGGACTACAATTTGGTTTTTTTTTTTTTTTTTTGCTGAGCATACGTTGCATGAACACAGACGGTTGCAGTCCAATCATTAAAAAATTGATTTATAGCAGGAATTAAAAACCCGAAATAAAAAGTTATACTTTTCATTGCTATAGAAAAATAAATGCAATTTTTTTTCTATAAGAAGTTGAAACACAATACAAACGAGTCGCACAATTTAAAAAAAAAAAAATTGTTAGCCGCTATATCGTCGCCTCGGAGCAACAACCAGACTTCTAATCCCAGGAATAACAGTAAGATATTCTACTGTTGCTCTGAGGGAAATTTTTTTTATTGATTGCGAGTGTAACGTAGTGTAAGTCATAAAACGCTGCGTTTCGCATCTCGATAGATATTTGTCATGCTCATATCAAACTTTTGTGTTAAAACTATTTTTCGATGGAAATTATTTCCCTAAATATAATTTAGGAGACCTAGACTTATAAAGACCAGATTTCGTGTTATTTCCATAATTTTCTTTTTTGCTTCAAATTTTCAACTTTACCTCTACATCTTATTTTGACCATTTTTGCAATTGGAAGTATGCAGCTAGGTTGCGAAAATAAAGGTCTTTCAGGTTAAAAAGCGACACTCTGTATACAGAGTGTTGTGTAAGAGTTTTTGCTCTACACAGTCAACAATTTCACGGAATTCACTGCAATATTTAGAGCATTTCCCCAGGTACGAAAGTTCTTTCGAAAGTCCTCTTAATAATTTCAAAGGCGAACCAATGTTTTAGTGCATAATTAAACTTGAGAGAGAGAGAGAGAGAGATTAATTGGACTCTATTAGCTAAATTAATTTAATTATTTTAGATTGGGTAACTTATTCCCTTTTTATTCCTTTTTCACGTGATTTGTTTTTTTCCCCCTCTCTGAAATCCAGTAAACGTCATAGTTAGTAGGGGAATGTGGGGCAAAGTAAAATAGTTAACATGACTGATCTTTTTCAAAATGAACAAATTGGAAATTTGTTCTGAAAATTACGCTAAGAAAAAAACATTGTATTTTGTGATAAAACTTGCATTGAAACAATATTTTTTATTTTTGGCAGTAATTTTGCGCCTTCAAAAAAAGTGGAACATTTTCACTTTTTTTTTTCAGAGGGGACAAAGTAAAAAACAAAATATTTTTCAATTGAATTATTTTCGATTCGATTGTGAAACATATTTTTGATCGAATGAACTAGTAAGTAAAAGGTTTAATGAATAAATGAAAAGATACTGAAACAGTAAAGAGAAAATAAAATGAATGAATTAATTAATATATGAAGAAAAACAAATGAGTAATTAAAAGAGAGAACCGAATAACAAAATAAGTGAAGGAATGAATGAATATATAAGGGAATTACTAAATAAAGGAATGAAAATGAATCAATTAATAAATGAATACGTAAATGATTTAGTAAATGATTGAGTGAGTTAACAAAATAAACTATTTCACTTTACACCGCATATACTATTTGACTAATTGTACAAAATATTTAAAATACAAATAAGCTTAAAATAAACTAAATAAATACTTCACCGAATATTAGAAGATCTCAATTAATATTTAAAATGTTAAAAACAAAAACTTTATCATTTCATAATAACAAAAGTAGTTTTTGACTTACAACAAAATATTACGATATGGGTATGAATTTTTGGAAATTTCTATATTATCATATGCTTTTTTCTTCGGTGTTATTTTTTTCCTGACTGGAGTATACTGCATGTGCTACAACAAAGCTAAAATATTACCAGATAGGTGGCGCTAAAAGCAGAGCAAATATTTCATCATTTCACTTTGCCCCGCTATTTTACTTTGCCCCACATTCCCCTACAATTTTTACGATAAAAAGGAAAAAAAGAAGAATGAGTTAAAAGTCAAAATCTCCAAGTAACACTGGAATTACTCTTTAATTACAAATCCACGTATCTTCTCTTTCCGTGCAGAACGAGAAAATGAGCGAAAAATTCAAATCGAAGTTTTCCTAAATAAATATTTTTAATACCCGGCAGGATCGACTTTAGTTATTCTTTCGCCTCTAGCGGTATTTACAAGTGACGCAGCCTTCTCTCTTCAAGTTGAATCAAAAAGCCGACACGCGAGTGAAGATCGACCAGAACCAACATTTCTAAATTTAAATCACGAGAAAAGTACGTGCATCGATTAACTATATCTGGTAGATATACCTGTCGATTATTTTAACTTTCATTATAAAGTTTATTATAGTTAAAAGATTAAATGACGAATATCGGTCGTTTCGTGGAAAGATGAACACTTTGTCCCTCACGTGAGAGCTCATTTATTTCATTAAAAATTATAATTTAAAAGGTTTGAACAATAGCAGTTATTGACAATTATGATATTGAATCTCACTTTTTAGAGAGATCTTCAGAAGTACTTGCGATTAACTCTTTGCTGACATGATTAAGTTTGCAATGATTCTTCCTGATTCACCGGAAATATAAGGTCTTTAGCCGATGTCTTTGCATGTGAATGTTGATATTCATCGGCTAATGTCGACATTTCAAAGATTTCGTACCTTCACGGTTGCATATATATTTCTGAGATAATCATTGTACAAGGCACAATGGTAAATTCGTGAATTTTCCAGTATCGGAGAAGAAGGCTAATTGAGGAAGTGAGAAAAAACGGGATATAAGTGATAAAATTAAAAAACTTCAAGATAACTAGTACAAGTTTTAGCAGAACTTCTTCTCTGTTATGGGGCTAAAGATGGAAGTAGTAGCTCTGGTAGGGGCAGGGGCGAATTCATAAAACCATTTTAGGGCGGTCATGCTGAAGAATGAGTCCCTCCCCCCCCCCCCATGAACAGACCTACGGTTATGGGGAAGAAAAATTTCTGTAACTGTTTGGGGGTCAATAAGAAGCTCCAAATCGGCCAGGAATAAGGCATCTAATTGGGGATGAACGTTGCACATTAATTTCATAAGCAATAAGCCGAAGTAGTTGTTCGAATATTTACTTTCAAAAATAATTAATGAAGTGAAAAGATACTGTGATCGTTTACATTTAATGCATAAAGAGTTTGAACACAATGTGGACGGATACTGTTGCCGACAGTTTAAGGGGATGGGATCATGACCCCCATGACACTCCCCTTTTGCTAGCACCACCACTGCTGGTAGGTGTTGTTACACAGCAAAATTAAGGGGGAAAAATCAACGAAAGCCTACCTAGAATCTGAACTTTAAACGCATTTTACTCGGAACTGTCCACTTACATTCCTTTGCTTCTTTCTGCCTCAATTGAATCTTCCGTCTTGGTCATTTTTATGGAAAAGAAAAGTTCACTTTTCCAGAAAAACAACACTGGAATGGCTTTTTCGACACCAAATTAACCCTGTTAATGTAAAATGTCAGCAATGGCTCAATCACAAGACCTTCTGCAAATCCTTTTCAGTTGAGAACTCGATGACATAAATGTGAACAAAAAAGCTTTCCGATCAGAAAAAGATTTGTTCCATTTTGCTTTCATTTCGTATTCCACCGAAGTCTGTTAACACGGTTTTTTGTTTATTGAAGCGAACAATATTTTCATCAGTCGGTTAATATCCACTTCGCCTTGTCACAAAAATGGCGGAGCCCTTGACAGTGGAAACAAATCGCAACAGCAATCACGCGTCGCAAACTTATATTCCATTCCACGGACGGTGAAATGACTCACACGGGGTATGAGAAGAATGGAGTGAAATTGAGATGTTATGACAGCACAGAAAAATAAGAAACGATTCATGGAATGAAGTACAGTAAACTTCTTTCATCGAGGGAATTTCGGCATAGGTGTTGGGTGAAGCTGTGAAACTCGCATGAAAAGGATATTCTGTTAACATTTTACGGGTGGAAAACTTACTTCTTGAGCTTTGGTTTATATCCCGAAGACTAAATTGGTAAGTATTACTGTGAATTCGGATTTTTTTCATATTTTTTTCTGCTCTTAGTACAATCTTTTGTAGTATATTCTACATAAAAATGGCAAACATTTTACATTTTTTAAATGTCATATAAAATGTTAGTAAAACTATTCAAGAATTTGTTGCTAAAATTTCAGTGAAAAATTCCGATTAGTTCCTATGCTAATGAGCACTAAGTGACTGTGAAGATTCGAAAGCGTTCACAGCAGCTTTTTTCGAACGCTTCTTTCTCAAAACAACTTTTTTCAACGGGTGGGCATTGTAGCTCAAAGAGTTATTGACCAATCGTTCTGAAAATTTGTGTGTATATACTTTATTCAATTATATTCTATATGAACCTAACTCTGGTATGATATTATTACTTTAAAAAAAGATGGTTTAATGCAAGAAATGTGAAAAAAAAGGTAGAAAAACAAACATAGTAATCAAACGCCGCAAAAACATGCAATTTTCAACTTTTTTGATCACAATTAGGTTCATATTCTTAGAAAATAAGTTGTTTACGAGAAGGAAAAATTGTAATGATCACAGATAAAAATTGTGGCTTCGGTAATTTCCACTGACAACAAACTCTGATGGCGACCGCCCATGGACAGCAGCTTCTAACTCCACTGTTTCTGGTGGAAATGACTTCAAAAAATTACAAGGTGTACTTCAAAAGATGAATAAAATACCCTCCAAGCTTAAAGAAATTTTGATTATTTCTTAATAAAAAAATTCAGGAAAACATTAAAATTTCGTCCTCCCAAACTGATTTCCCCCCTTAAGAATTAAATGCTGAAAGCCTTGAAAGATAAATATGTATACTATTAATATTTTCTCGAAGACTGAAATAGAACATTTTCGATTGGCGCTCTCTTGTTATTTTTTTTTGGGGGGGGGGGGGATATAACTACGCTATCAGACAATTATTACATTATTTTCCGACAAAATAATGATAACAGGTCTTCCACTCGAGAAAGGTATGCCACAAATCAAGTCATTCATGAAAAAAGTTCAATAAACCACTCGGGACATGAAAATACAACGTCAGAGGGGAATAATGTCCGTAAAATAATCCGGAAAAAACTTCTGGTCACACACATGGACTTGAGCCAAGTGCGTGAGAACCAAAATGGTTGTTACGTAACCGAACGCTTCCTTTTATGCCACTGAATACCCTATCGATCGTTTCCTAACATCATCTGTTACATAAAAATTAAGGTCGGAAGCTACGTCAGGAGATGACTAGGGCAGTGTTTCCCTACTTTTTACGCTCATCGCCCCTCTGTGGAGTTTGACTGACTCCTATCACTCCCCCCCCCCCCCCCCGCCTTTCGTGATAAAAGCTCTAGTGAACGTCACACTTAGTATTGAAAATACAAGTGCCCCAATTTTTATTTGGAGTAGAATTTAATAAAGCAATTCTATACGCTCACTTTTGAACTTAAAACATTTTATGAATAAATAAAAATGTACCTTTTGTATTTCTGTTTCTGTTTCCAAAAAAAAAAAAAAAAAACTGATATATAATGGAAGGGTAGTATTTAACTAAGATCATTAACATAATTTCGAAGATCAGAAGGACACTTTTTATAAAATTATTATTATTATTTATTTTTATTTTTTTAAATTTTTTATTTTATTTTATTTATTTATTTATTTATTTTTAAATTGAAATCCAAGGGAATAAAAACCACTAACACTTAAAATTAAAAAAATAATAATAATAAGGAAGGAAAGACAATTTAAAAATTTATAAAACTTGGCGATGAACAACGACATACTTCTTGAAGGTTCAACCGAGGTTGTGATGGGAAAGTTCCGGATTTTTTTCTATTGAGAAGAGATAAAACGGAGGGAGCCTTTTCATTCGGGAAGGAAATGCCCCAAGTCACGATATAGATTTTAAAGTAAAGCATTGGAAGAATTCAGGTTTCCTTTGCTAGTTTCACTCAAAACGTATCAACCATTCGTCGCTCTTGAGCCACGTGACTTGAGTTCTTTGCCAAAGATTTTTGCTTAGCCACTGATTGGACTAGCTCCATATACTAATTCCTGCTCTAAGTTTTTTTTTTCCCTTCTTACCTCGTGAATCTTCGTCTGTACTCTAATCTGTACAATCGGTCTCTATATTTTCAATTGCGATATTCGCTGGTTTTAAATTATTATTATTATTATATCATTTAAATGCTCAACGCCCCCCTGCTGCCCCTCATGAATTTATTGTGCTTCCTTGAGGGGTCAAATTGCCACTTTGGGGGCAATAGCTTCCAGGTTGGGAACCACTGGACTAGGGGATTTTAGACGTTACATGCCCAACAAGCTGTTATGCTCAGTTAGGATGGAATAAATTCATGATTATCAGGTGAAACACTCTATTTTAAATATGTTCAACCCAAATTCAAAAAAATAGAATATCAAAATCGTTTAAACAAAACTTGTCAGTGAGTCGGGCAAAATGAATGCATGCTAATTAAACAAAGTAAAACTAGTTATTTATGAAAGGGTAAAACAATTTCAACAACTTTAAAGGCATTATTTTAACAATTAAAGGGTCGTTAAAACATTTCAAGACTATATGGATTTTTTATATGATTCAAAAAATTAGAATAATCAAATCATTTAATGAGAATTTGAAAAGTAGCGGAAATATTTGCATACCTGTAAACTGCGTAGCTTGCAACAAGTATAAAGCTTGGTGTCCGGAAAATTTTACGCTATTCTTTTGCTGAAAATGGGTTTTCAACGTGGTAAAATCGGAAACAAGGAAGCTGCTTATTGTATCAAGTTTAAAGTTAGAAAAAAAAAAACAGTTAATCTTAGATTAAAAGAGCTATTTACTATCTACCTTCTCGAAGATTTCAAAAGAATATTGATGAACCGACCAATTAAAAAATTAACCGAAATAAACGAGGTAGACACTTGCAACAACTCATAGAGATAAACTCAAATTAAAGTAAATCGTCCAAAATAATCGTTTTAAAACTGCCTCTTACATCCATAAGTGTTGGAAAGAATCTATAGTTATCGTGTCCAAGCCAACAACACTTGAAGCACATACGTGACCAACTCTCCTGGAGCAAAGAGGAACTCATTTGGGAGTAACAAGACAGAGAAGGTATTTTATTCAGTGATGAATATTTATTTGTAATATCTGTTGAAAAAAGAGGTGTTCAGGTTTGGCATTAGAGAAGCGAAGCGCTCGATGAACTTTGTGTAAGATGTTCTATTAAATCGAGACATCCTTTATGGTGTGGGATGCATGAGAGTGAGAGTTGCTGGAACTGGGTAATTGTATGTATGTTAAAACAATGTGTGAATTCCGCTGTTAATCAAGATATACTGAATTATTATATGATACTCTTTTCTGAGGCACAGCTGAGACACATTTATCTTTCAGCAAGATTCTGTTTCGTGTCACATCTCTAAATCGACTTGTAGATTTTCAGCAGAAAAGGGAATTTCGGTATTAAACTAGCTTAGGAACTCTATCAATCTCAATACCATCGAAAATTTGGCATCGTCAAATCTAAAAGAAAAGGGTCAACATCCTAGGGCCCGCTAACAAAATTGAACTCACTGCCGCATTGAAGAATGGTATGGAAGCAGTATCAGTAGCCTTTAATGCAAACAGCTGGTGGAATTTATATCTGAAGGGATTAAAGATGTGATTCTTGCAAAAAATGACGCGACAAAATATTGATATTGATTCGTTTGAAACTTTTTTCCCCATTGTAATTTTAATAATCTATTTTTTTGACTCAATGCAAAGTTTCATCACTTTTAACTTTTGGATAACTCTGTCTAAGATAATTTCTAATTAAGTTTATATGAAATGTTTTTTGCACTTTTAAGTCCAAAAAAAAGGTGGCACGTTCATTTAAATATCTACATTGCTCCTGTATTTTGTTTAGCTTTTTCTCCAAACAAAAAAAGCATTCTATTTTTTTTTTTGAATTTGGGTTGTATACAAATTAAGTTAAAGAGGGTCTCTGAGGTTCACTTTCTCGAAATTAAATCGCTATTGTTAACAATTTTGTGGCAAAAAAAAAGAGGAAAGTGTTTCTAATGGCTACACTTTAAACAATGTTCTGCGTTGAATCCAGTTTCAGTTTAAGTACTCTTTTAGCTTACTAATGTCATGCGCATATGTGAACACATTTCCTTATTTACTTACAGTTATGTTCATTGATTTCTGCAATTATATTTGTTTCATCAAATAAGTAATGAGAATCATTATTTATTTTTATTATAATTTATTTCAAAAATTAAAAACCATGTTATCATATAATTAGGAAACTGTACTCAACACCACATGTGTATCATTTCCGCCAATTTAAATTTTAATTTCGAATTTTTCCGGAAATTTAGTCTAAAACTGAGCAAACTTATTAATCGCTTAAAAATTAAGAATCAGTTTAGAAGCATGGCAGAACTACTGCCAGAAAATTGTTTCTACGGAAGTCATGTGAAAAATATTTCTTGTAGTAAAGCAATGCAGCAATTCACGTACCATCTTTATCACATGGATAAAAATAAACAACATTCAATTAATAGGTTGTCCTTCAGCAAGGATTGATTTAAACTCAATTGAAAATTTACGGGGCAAAGCATTCAAAGAAATTCGTAAATGTATGTGTGTAGGGGGGGGGGGCGGCGGTTCTTCGATTTCTTTTGCTGCATCAAGTACTTGACTACAGAATAGAAAAAAAAAATCTTACAATCAATTTTCTTTACGCTTGCCTTGGGAGACCTGTTCTTTGTTTTCGACAGAAATTGTGTTCTATTATTCCGAAATTATATATACGCAGTTTTATCGCCCGAAATTGTATTATGCGTAGTAATAAATGCTCTTAAATTTTCAATGATTTAAATGAAGAATAAAGGAGATTTCTTTTGTTAGCAAAAACTTCAAACTTTTGTCGCCCATTCTAACGGTAGGTAATCAAAAAATGCAAATTAATGTCATCTCTCTTTGAAGATAATATTATCGTATTTTAATTTGGTGCGCATTAAAAATTCTGTTAGTTTTTCCCATAGAATTTCCCAGTTATCATATATTTAGTGTTTATAACATCCCAATATTTTATTTGACCTTATTTCCGCTTTCATAGACAAACTGTTTAAAACTGATTATTTATGTGTACATTTTATTTAATTTTTAATTATTATAATTGATTATGGATGACCAAAAATTTTGATCGTGATAAACTGATAGATCACTTTCTCATCTAAAAGTAACAAACAATGAACATGGTTCTTCTATGAAAAAAGTTTTTTTTTTTTTTTTTTTTTTTTTTTTTTTTTTGTCGCCATACACTCCATAATTTGATCTTCAAATGGAAAAGCCATCGAATGCAACTCTTAATGGAATACTGCCAGAAAATCGCTGTTAAATCCGAAAAACTGTTTAGGTTAATTTTGTTCCATTTTATTTTTCAAAACTTGCAGTTTTACAATCGTTTGTCTGTGTTTTTAACGGTTATTCAGCAAAACAGATTAAACAGCTTTGATTTATGCGTAAGCACTGCGTACATGTTGATTTGTTCTGCATCCACAGTTTTGAAAGCATTAATTCTTTAGCACTTCCAGTAAAGTCCACATGTAATTGATCTTAGTACATCTTTATATGTAGGCTAATTCTAAAGCAGCCTATAAAATATAAATTAAAAATTGGGAGAAGAAGAAATAGAGGCGGTACAGTAAAAGCTATTCTTAAAGGCTGTATACCGCCTATTTCGTTTTCTCTCAATTTTTAGTTTACACTTTATTGCCTGTTTTAGAATTAACCTGATATTAAGATCAACTTCATTCTTTTCAAACAAGAAATTAAATACTTATTTCATTTCATACTTTTTAGCGCGAACTAAGCGTACAGAAATAGTCTTTAGCGTTAAAAAACATTTTTTATATTTTATTTAAATTTTTATAAGTATGTTTAATTTATTCATTCCAAGACAAAACAGTTGTTCATCACAAATGTTTTATAAAAGTATTGTGCATCATAGAAAACTTCCCAAAAGAATTCAACGTTTCTGTAATTCGCAACTCCAGAGCTCGAATACGCTACCCTTGCAATGATAACATACTACAGAAAAAAAGTAAAACATTCCATTCCACGTGTTTTCTTCGGGATAAATTACAGGCTTCAGACAATTTGTGGTGTAGTGTAATTTCAGAAGAATAGAAAAGAAAGCTTCCCACAAACACGATGAAAAATTACTGTCATTCACTAAGCGTCAAAGCAACTTATAAGTTACGGCATTTGTTTGTTTTACCTTTTGCATCCGCCAGTAGACAGTGACTGCAGTGCTCCCTATAGTTCATTGGAGTTGCAAATTATCTATGGATGAAAGAAACCACGGAAAAAAGCACAAATACAAATTTTCTGCCCTTAAGGATATTCCCAAGTAGAATAAAATAATTTAG
>NC_072734.1:139501104-139626718 GCF_026930045.1 Uloborus diversus | reverse complement strand
GTTGGCGATCTTAATTCATTAGGGTTAATTTTTTTGCACCAATGCCTGCGCCAGAAATGTTTTTCCTTTGCATGCGAAAGCAAACAGTAGGAAAATATCTATCTGCATAAGGTCACCATAGTACAGCAACAGGTTACCAAAATAAAATAACGCACGCAGAAATTTTACAAACCGTGCCAATTTCCTACTAATCGAAAGATCCCAGCAAAAGCAAGCATTATCATTTCAAAAGACTTGAAAATCCTCATATAAATAACAGCTGGTGATCGAGTAACCCACGTGTTTCAACAATGAAACTCGCGCCATGGTATAATAATTTGATAATGTGTTTTGGTAATGTTTAACATGCAGGGAAAGCTTTTATTGTGACAAGGCTGAACTGGAGCCGGTAACTTAACTTTTGTCCTGATAAGACTGTGTCATTTCAGGGGAATGAACCAAGGCTTCACTTGATACGCGTCTTATCAGGCTCAGTCATTTCAATAAAAGTTGTAGAACGAAATCAATTAATCAAACAAAAAATCCGTTCAGACTCCAGCGACATCTGTTGGGTTTTGTGACAACTTTTATCTATATAAACATCAGTTTATTTTTAAAGAGAATAGGTATTCAAAATTGAGTGAAAAAATATTTGAGTTAATTTAAAAGCGGGTTTTTTCTTCCTGGAAAAAAGTGTGTGTGTGAAAAGATATTTTAGGTAAAAAGTGAAAAAATATGAAATTTTGTTTTCAAGAAAAATTAAGTTTTAAAACAAAATCACATAAATATAAGCTGAGATGTTTATCTAGATAAATCAATGTAAATTCAGTGTATGAAAAAAATTTGTGATAAATTATTCCAAATTTTAGCAATGAAGCATTTAAAAAATTATTTGAATAATGTAACTGCAAACCTTCAATAAATATAAATAGGAGTTAGTATTTATTGCAATTTATACATTAAATAACGATTTCAAACCAGCTTAAAAGGAAGTTTTCTGTTTGAAAACGTATGCGAATAAAATGTTTTGGAAATACTATTTTATTTCTTTTTTTAAAAGGGGGGGGGGGATTTCTGCTTCCAATTAATAAAAAACAAATATTGTAAATTTGGTTCTGAATAAAGTCTTGCATAATATGATAAAATTAAACATTAAATCTTGTTGACAAAACCATATTGTCTATTAAACATATAAACTATGCTCAATAACTTGTTTCAAGAAAAAAAAATTTAGTTTTATTATACAAAAATTAATGACATATGCTTCATCAAGCACAACTGATAAATATATTTAGCAGTTAAAACAGAAAACAAATGAAAGTAGCGATTGTTTCTCATAATTATTACTGATCCAGGAAACGCCGGATATTTCTGTTAGATGATAAATATATTTATGGAAACATTCAAAAAGCTTTTAGTAAATTTTTTTTCTTACTTTAAAGTTTATTTCAAAATTAGTTTTTTTTTAAAGACATATTCTGAAAATGGTGAATAGCTCAATTTGATATCTTTATTTTTTTCACAATAAGAACTAATAAAATGCACAAAAAATATATAGAGATACAATTATTTTAAAGAAAGTTATGTAGAAAACGTATCAAATTAAAACTTTGCCATGAAACTGATCGTTAGTATCGATCATTATACATTACAATTTATATCATTAAGGAGCACGTGGTATGTTAGAGAAAAAGAAATTTGAATCATTTAAAAGTACATTGAAGCAATAATAAATTCACCAGGGAAAATATGCCAATAAAAATTTCCAAATTATTGCTTGTTAAAAAAATAAATAAATAAAAATAATAGCAGTTAAAAAAATAAAAACAAACCTGTTAAAAATGCTAAAGGGTATTCAAAAGTTTACGCATTGTGAGGAAAATTAAAGGAGAGAAATTTCGCCACATTAATAAATTATACCACAAAAAAACATGAGAAGTTCTACAAACTTTTAAATTATTTGCTAAAGATCAAATTAAAAAAAAGGCAATTAAGCAGCATAAAAAGTAAAAAATTAAATTAAGCTTTTTAGTAATCCGCCAAATTAAAACTAAACAGTATTAGGAACCAACCACGTTACTGTTTAATTAAAGTGTCAAATATTTCGCTAAATAAATGTATCAATTGATTAAAAAACAATAAAAGTTCCATCAAAGTATCAGAAGAACAAATATTGGCGGCAGCAATTTTAGCAACAAGAAGAGTTTTCGCCAATTTCACATGTTCCGCGATGAGATAATTCCCTCATGACTTAATGGCAAGAAATAAAGAACGCTGTCAAATTTTGTAACGCCAAGGATTACATATAATGTGCGTCACGATGCATTTCAAATCTTGGCGATTGTTTTTCATTTTATTTTTTGCCCCGTATTTGGTTTTTTGGTTTCAATAAAATAAAGCTTGTTGTCAAATACAGTTTGTTCAACGGATTTTTTAATATTTTATTGAAACTTTTAATATCGTTTCGTGGGTGGTTTCATTTACTGGAAGGATTATTGAAACTTTTAATAAACATATAGGTAATAAAACTATATGTAATAAAACTTTAAATGCTTTCGATGATCTAATATACTTATTTGTCGAACAGTATGTTATTTTGTGTTTTTCGTGGATTTTTAATCAAAACAAAGTAAAATAATTCGCCAAATAAAAAACGAGCTATTAAATAATGTGAGAAATCTCGTTAAAATATTCCACTAAATCAATTTAAATCCTCCATTATTATGTGACATAATCAACTGAATAAATTAACCGAGTCATAAATAAAAATTTAAAGTTTGTAATTTTGTAAAATTAGAAAAAGAAGCTGACATACGACGATGTAAGCTTTTTTATTTTTAGATTTCGCCGACGATGATGTAAGTGCAATTTTTCAGTTTTCGGCAAGGTAAAGAGAAAACTCACCACACTAAGCGACGTACCTATAACGAAATAATTTCAAAAGAAAAAATATGTATTGCAGTCTTACCGATATTGTGAGAATAAAACAATTCTTTTCGAAATCTTGACGATGACGCCATTAAATATCTCCTTTAAATATGCAGTAAAATGCTATATAATTTATAAACAGCAAGGTTTCCTTCTTAGACATTTTTTTTTTTAATTTAGAGGAAGAGTAATAATGTTTGAACCCTTCTCGATATCAACTCACGTTAAATGTCTCGAAAAATTTATACGTAATCCCTAGGCCCGACTTACTAAAAGTGAGGTCCAAGGCCCACAATGCTTTGGAGTCCCCTGTGCTTCGGGGATGCATTTTACCAGAAGTGAACGTCTATGAAAAATAGTTGAATCCCGAGTTGGAACCAGCTTTACCTGAAAAGGGAATTTATTTTCCCTGAAAAACAGACCTGGTACGCCGTTCCGGTATCAATTCACCCTGTATTACACATCGGTTAACCATATCAATGAAATTTTATGATAAAGATTGAAAGGGAAGATTTCGATAATTGGGAATCTGGTGATCTTTCTTCATTGGCGTCAATTTTTGGCTCCAGCACCTGCATGAGAGGTATTTTTCATTACAAATCTAAACAAAGAGAAAGGAAACATCTATTCACATAGGGTTACTATAAATAAGGAGAGTTACCAAAATAAAAAAATTTTCGCCAAAAATAAGACGACCGCGCCAGATTCCCAATTATCGAAACATCCCCGATTGAAAAAGCATCACTTTTTACAGCAGAAATAATTTGTTAACTAATGTAAACAAAGTTTTCCCGGTTATACTACTGCGCGCCTTTGATCTTTTGAGAAATGACTGAGCCTGATACGACGCGCATCGAGTGAAGCCTTGAATGAACAAACGAAAACGCCGTCAACTATGAACGCTATCTACTGGTGTTTAGGGTTAATCCACTGGTGTTAAGGTTAAAATTTCAACCATCAAAATATCCCCAAACAGACATTCGTTCAAATGGTGAAGCATTTTTCACCCGTCATACCAAGACGGGAGACTTTCTAGTTTTAATTATAAACATTTTATTTCTTAACAAATAGAAAAGGGGAAGAGATGAAACTTTTAAATCATTGAGATTTTTCCGATCATTTATCAAACAATCAAATCGCGTGAAGGGCTTTTTCGAGCAGTCGAGATTTTAATCTGAACTATTATTCAAATTGTTACACTAATTAAGCCATTTTTATTCCAGCAAATCAGCCGCCCTTGAAGAAATTAACGTCAAAATTAAATCAGCGCCTGTTTCTATGTAGTTTCACATTTATTCCAATTTTCATCTAAAACTTAGCATTATTTCTTCATGTATAGCACTCGCAATGTACAAAAAAAAAAAAAAAGTTCGATTGCACCATTCCCTCTTGAGCTATTCGCACCAAAATCTTATCGGCTTTTGCACTCTCAATAGAGCAATTACTGTAATAGAGTAATTTTTATTTCATTCCTTTCATTACTTCTCGAGCTATAGCAGTCAAAAATAACGAGAAAAAACATCAATTGCTCAACCCTCTTTAGAGGTATTGTCACCAAAAATTAAATCAGCACCTGTACCCGCTAAGATCAATATACAGACCAAGTTTTGTTTGATTCCGTCATTACTTCCTGATATATAGCAGGCAGCATAATGGAGAAAATGTTCGATTGAACCACTCCCTTGGAGGTATTGGCGTCAAAAAGTAATGGGCACAAATTCACCTGGGGGTTTCTATTTGTATCTTGTTTTGCTTGATTTCATACAGTAGTTTTTGCTTTAGAGTAGCCACAAAAAACAGATCACATACATACAGATTCACAAACAGAGACACATTTTCCAAAAATGGTCAAAATTGGTTCAGCGCACTTCAAAACGTGAAAATCCGTCAAAATTCGGAATTCGAAAATTTTTACGGATCCAATACTTTCTAGAGGAAAGTAAAAAGAAGTATAACAATGTCAAACATTTTTTTTTAATTCCGAAAATGACTGAAATGCAGTACCTACACCTCGTTTATCCACAACTAACTCCACCACTGTTACTCTTGTTGCATATTATTTCCTAGCCTATTTTCCCTTTTCCATCGGTAAAAAAAAAAAGAAAGAAAGAAAAGGCAAAAGCAAAGCAATGCTCAACAGAAAAAAAAAATTCAGCATTCATTTCTTAAATCCGAGTTATGTTTTTTGCAATCACGAATTGTGATAGGACCCTACTCGTTGAGTTTCTTGCGTACAAATAAAAGAGAATGGAAAAGGCCAAGAAAATTGCACCCGTCATATTATGACTGGTGATTTTCTAGAATAGGTAATACGAAGAGTATACATAAAATAAAATTAAAAAAAAAGAAAAAGTGATTAAGAAAAAAAAAGATAATGATTTTATGCGCGATATCCACTAGTACACTTATCATAAAGATTATTTACAGCGTATAACGTTACGTATTTTTATTTCTTATGAATCTCAAATGATGGGAATTAGTAATCTGGAACTTTTGTATGTAGATGAAGTTTTGCTGTTTAAGTTCATATATGTATAAAGGTGTTTTTTCCTGAAAAAAGGTAATTTTACTTTAAAAACACTTTTTTTTAATGTAAAGGCTGCTTGAGTTAAGCCGTGAAAAAAAATATGAATTAAATCAAATCGCACAAGATTTGTAACTATAAAGACTAAAATTCGCTCAAAAAAAAAAAAAAGCTTCACAATGCTTTTTTACACCTTTCTTGCTGATTCTTATGCAACATGACCCCTAAAATTCAACTGTGACCACCGCCTTCCTTAATCCCCCCCCCCCCCTTTTGTTTGGAAGTGATGCCTACCAGTTTTATCTGGAGCAGAAGAGAGTATTATATTAACCATTGACATTCTTCTGAGGGGTGAGAGAGGTTAAAAGTTTAAAAGCATGGACATTTGTAGCAAGTTTTGAGACTCATAGAAGTATTCCCCTCTCTTTAAAATATTAAAAAATTCATCAAAAGTGGTCTTTTTTCCCATAGCTTTGTTTCACAACTTTTTCACTTTTTTAAAACGATGCACCTTTTTAATTGCAGTCTTACTACAGGAATCCATTACTAAATTCTATTACCATATTGCCCTGCTTTGGACAAAAGTTGTATCTGCACTTTTTATCAAAATTGAGTTACGGTCACCGTATGGTTCTTTGTCACATATTTCATCTAAACACAATGTTTTGTGGTCATTTGTGAATGGGAAATGTATTTTAAAAAAATCTTTAAAAGTTGCATCTGAATCAAATACGGAAATTTCTTATTTTAGACTCGGCTGCAAATACGACTTTTGCGCTTAGCACGGCAGCATAGTGAAGTGGTATCGAATGTCGAGCGCAACTAGCCGCAGCGTTCTCTTTTTTTTTTTTCTACCGTAAAATTTCACAGTAAAATAGAATTTTACGGTAAAAAGTACTGGCAACATAGACGCTAATACTTTTTACTGTAAAATTTCAGGAAAATTTTTAACAGTGTATCGCTGATAACTTTATATGGTGCTATCTATGTTACCGTAAAAGACCGAAAGTATGGAATGTCGGCTTTCACCGGTGATTTACCAAAAATATTCGGTGTTCCGCCTATATCTTTGTTATGTGAATGCCGATAATCCCCGGCAAATGTCGACATTTATCAGATTTCGGACTTCACAGCAATATATACGTTACCTGTAACAAAGGATAGCTGAAACACAACTTTTTGTAGTGACTCAGTTCCAATAATCATATAGTTCTCATACATATATTGAAGAAAAAAAAGGTCTTTAATTAAAAACTTTCCTCTTAAAAATACATTAATACTTGAAATTCAACTCTAAAATATTAAAGAAAATTAATTTAACATAATTTCCCATTAGCTGAGGGTTTTGTTTCAGCATGCGTTTCAGTTTTGAGACAATTGTTTTAACTGTTAAAAGGGTATATTTCAAACAGTTTGAAACCTAAATCAAACTACAAAATCGGTGTTAGCGTGCGGGAAAGCAGATTCCTTCCCCTCTAAACGAACATTTTATAACGATATATTGTTTTAACAACTCCTCGTCATAAGGCCAAAACTTTTCTCTTTGTATCAAGCCTCCATCAATCTCACTGAGATTCCTCAACGAAACTTCCTTGTCATTAATTGTAATAAATTTAAAGTGACATAATTATCCTTATTCTAAAAGCTAGCTCTTTTATTTTTATCTTTTGAATAAAACACGTTGAAATGAGTGATTTTTTACCTGACTAAAATTCTTTCCTTGTTAACTTTCTTATCATTTTCCCGTATTTCAAGCAGAAACATATATTTTTATGCGTGGGTATACTTCTTCCAATACATTATGTATTTACAATCACAGAAATACATTAGATGTTTACACGAGAAATTTTTAATTTCTGATTTTTTTAAAAACTGTGTCCGTGTTTTTAAAACTTCCTGTTTTTTAAATCAATGTGGTTAGAAAAAAAACCTTAACACTTGAACCTCTTTCGGAAATTCCAAAAGTGTACTCAAAAGACTAGAGTCAGGTCCTGTTCGGGTCAATTTCATTACCCTAAATTATCTTGGTTGAAATTTATGTTTTAAAAATTAATAATATGAACTTAATTTTATACTTAAATACTTCAAAAAAAAAAAAGAAAAAATGGATCCTTTTTATTTAGTACGTAATGTGTACTGACAGTACATTTAGTACGTAATGTGTACTTAAAAATTCTTTGTAAAGAAAATTCGTTGCGTAAAATGTTTGTCGTATAAAATTGTTCTATTACAATACATTCGTTCCTTTACGATGATTTTTCCACACAAAAAATTTCTTTAAAAAAGTTTTTCGCAACAAATTTTACAATCTATTTTACATGAAACAAAATATTTGCTCAACAAATTCTCGAGACAACGAATTTCCTTCAAAGACGTCGTCCACAAATGATGTGACTCTTTCAGGAGGGGGGGGGGGGAGGTTCGTGAAACTTACAATGTGTGACAAGTGGGAGGGAGGGGGTCACAAGCAGTGTGACATCACACATTTTTTTCATAACAATATGCTTATGAAAACCAGCGTGACATTTGGCAATGGCTGAGGAGGGGATGAGGTGAAATATGACACTTTGTGTCAAAGGGAGGGGGGATAAATTGTTGTTTTAAAAAATGTTGACATCATTTATGGACAGCCATAAATGATGTCACACATATATTGAAAGACATTTTGGGTACCACAAACTACTTTCACTACGAATGTTCCTTAATACGCATGTTCATAGTGCACCGATGTTTCCTTGCAAAGCCTTTTCTGTGCACGAAGAATTCTCTTGAAATGAGTTTTTTCCAGGAATCAGATGATAGAGACGCTCCGATGGGAGGTCACGAGAGGTCATTGACACTTCCCGAAAAATTCCTTTTTTCGGCAAATTTTGTCTGACGATTCGGCAAATTTGGGGACAGTATTGCAATACTGCAATTTTTGATTGTCCGAATCACCTTTTCCGTTAGATATACATATGTTTGCAAAGTTATATTTCATTTAGCAGTAAATTACTACCTCTAAGCCTGGGCTAAGGCAGAACTGCACGCAATATACCATACAGCCAGTTTATGACTTCCAGAGACTGCAAATTCATTCTTATTGGGTATGTCTGGTATAATGCTTGCAGTTCTGCCCTAGAGCAGTCTTAAGGCGGTAACTTACTGCTAAATACCCAATCTTTGCCTTCAGTTCACGAGTCGAACCGTACCATGGTGCGGATCTTTGCTGGTGGGATTAATTTATTTCGTCTATATCTTGACCACGAAAAGAAGGCGGATGACCTTGAAGCAAAAACATTATTTGAATCATTTCTAATAGGTTTTTTGGTATTATTTTGGAATAGATAGGATTAGCGATACCGTACCTCTTACTATTCGGTACTTTCTGGCAGATTCTATCTCTTACGAATGCTACAAATGATGTTTTGCTTCAAAGTCATCCGTTATGTATCCGTGGTGAAGCTTTACCAGTTTTTTGGCGCTCCCAGCTTCAATTAGATGGTATCTGTTTCCAGCTCGGACATTCACTATTCCAGACTGAAGAGTTCTAATAAGAACGAAACTGCTTTCAGGATGAGATAACCTGGCTGTCTGATATATTGCATGTTATATTTCATTATTCGCAAAATTTAGGATTGCATTCGGCACCCCCCCCCCCTTCTCAAAAATGTAAGTTCGGGGCACCTTTGTCGGTCGATTCCGTTTTCACGAATATTCGACAAGATATGGATTCAGAATTTCCGTCCCTAATTAGTAGAACGTACGGGATTTCTAAATTCAATAATGCTTGCCTAATAATGATGCTGAATCTAATTCGCAGTGAACGTAATGGCTTTGGAACATTAATTACGAAAATAACAGCGGAAGGAAGTTCGAATAAAACGAATACGGAATTGAGAAGCAATGTATTTGTCAACCTTGCGCATCTAAACGGATGAATAAATTTTTCCTCCGAATTACTAAACCTTTTAAGGTTAAGAACTTTTCACCACTACTCGCTCGTAGCAAAAAAGTTATCGTTAAAAGAATTTCTCTTCATCTATCTTGGCATTACTCGTAATGGTGGGATAAATGTAACATAGACGATAGCTAATATAAATGACCGAGAATGAAAATCTAAATTAAACTAACAAATGTGTAGTGTTTCTTGGTGGCATTTTAATTTTTCATAAATTAAATGATGAAATAATTATAAGTCATCAACCTCAGACAAATATTATAACAGTTGTTCTTTCCCTACCCGTTTGTCGTTGTTTGAATCTTTTGAATGCAAATGCAGTGAAACCTGTGTAGATTGACCATTTGCGGTGCAATACTTTAGTGGTCAACTTATAGAGGTTGAATTATATGATATTGATCTAATTCTGTTTCTGGAAATAGCGGTCAACTTAGACAGGTAGTCAACTTGCACAAGGGTGATCAACTTTACCAGTGTTAATGTATCATGAGTTGAATTGACGAGTCTATTAATGACCAATTGTTGTTCCTGTCAATGTTTAACTGCAAATCAGGACACTCTTGATGGCTATTTCTTCTTTGCTCTTTTTTGAATAATTGTTTCTTTTCGTTCTAACAAACGCTAATCATGGTCACAAAAACAAGTATTCTTTTTTTCTTTGAGCAATTAAACCTTCAGTTCCTCATAGAAACGTCCTGTTCTACATATCTAAGCAAAATCTGTGAAGTAAGGAAAATAAAAAAAAAGACTATCTTCTTACAACGATTATATAAGCTTCGCTTGTTAATATTTACCGTTCTTCAAGGAGGTCGGCAAAACGGCATAAGTTCGGCAAAATTGTGATTATCTACTGATGGATAAAATTTATTTAATTGTCTGTGAAAAATGTATTTTTCAAAGACATTTTAATTTATCGTCGAAGCTATGTTTTCACTTGCATTGTGTAACTGCTTTCTTCAGTATTTGTGCGGCCTGAAATTGGCCATCAATGACAAGGTGGTCTTTGAAATTTCGAAACCCAACGTTACCTAAATGAAATATGAAATATTTTGTCCTCACAATGAATGCTGTAATGTAAAATTTTTTTTTAATTATTTTTTTAGAAATATTTTTGCAAATAGTGCATATGCATTAAATTTATTCGATGCAATGAGGTCATTTCCGAAATTTTAAAAGTGTTTTTTTCTGAAAGAACATGCCTAAAAACATATGATTTGACCAGTTTTAAAATATTTGACAAAGTTTACTATTTTTTAACAATTATTTTTATCGGTACTCTGATTAAATTTCATTTTTTACGCTTCTTCACATGACATCACAAATGATGAAATGCCATTCACTGATGCCGTCAGCGCATAGCGCAAACAATATTTAATTTGCTTCTTTACTCACATGTACTGGAAACGATATGATTGATAGCAAGCGTATAGTGCAATATTTAATGCACTTCTTAATTATCATAATCTGGAAACGCAGCAGACAGCAACCGTCAGCATTCAGCGCAAATGGAGTAACGCGCCAAAGTTCATCACTTGTGACGTCATAAAGACCACGCCTTGTTTCAAAAATCGGACATTTTTAAGAAAATAATCTAAAATTAAACGTTTCGAAAATAAAAGTTTCTCCTCCTTCTATGTTTTTTTTTTTTTTTTTTGCTCATTTTATCAACTTTAGTGACTAAAAGTAGACTTTTGACTGATTGAAACAACTTCATTGGAGCGAAACCTGAAAAATATTCTCTATAGTTTGTAAATGCGCATATTATATTGTTACAGGATCATTCCACATTAAATCGCCTAAATTAAATAGTCGGCCGTGCTGTCATGTCTCCAATTTTTTCTATTATTTTTTTACAAATAGATATCTATGAGAAAAGCCCAAATTAATTTTTTTTAGATTTTTTGAATAAAAATTACCTTTTTTTGAATTTTTTCAAAAATTCGATTTTTGATCATTTTTTGGAGTCACCATTTTGGCATGAATTCGGAAAATCTCTGTAATTTCTTTATTTTTTAACCAGTTAAGCAGAATTTGGTATCAATTTCAAGCTAATGGTTTTTTTCTTTTAGTGAGAACGACAGAAAGTATTCTATGAACAGTTGGGTGTTGCAACTCTTTGTCTAAAGTCAGTTTTTATGATTTTTCAATTGGGAGATTAGATAAGTTATATCTCCGGAGTACCTACTACGATCTGCATCAAAATTTTTTGTAGCATATTTAAATCATTCTGTAGAGAGTATGTAGAGTCTGTAGAGAGAAAAGTAGAAGGGTGTTTTTTGTTGTTTTGAAATAAAAAAATAAAGTTTGTTTTGAAAATACAAGTTTTCTATTACTTTAAATTCCTTTTAAGCTTAAGAAAAGGCCAAAAACTTTTCAAAACAGTTAATACTGGACTCTCAAAGGATTTGTATCAATAGTTAATCGCTTAAAAGTTGTTTACTTTGGAAACGAATTGTGAAAAAAACCTCCGTTTCAGACTTCGCAAAAATAAATAAAATGAATTAAATAAAAACAATATGAATTAGATAAATAAAAAACACTTTTGATTGAAAGTGTACTAAATATTAAGAATGATAATTTGAAGAATAGTATAAAAAATATTTGTAATGGAATTATTTTGCTTTTTTTTTTTTTTTTTTGACATTAAAGGATGGGGGAAAAAATTACTGTTGAAAACTTTTCTTAGCATTACTAGTTTGAATTACGTTACATCTGACAATGAACTTCCACACTTACAATAAATACTCCACAACTCTAGATTTCTATAAAGAAGATTATTTTTGCTGATTGAAGTATATTTTAAAGCCTCTTTGAAACTTATTCATGGAAATTCTGACTTTTTCATCTTCTAATACAAAGGAAATAGTAAATTAAAAAAAAAAAAATGCCGTCCGCACAGACATGTCTTTCATTTTACATTTTATAATCGACGAAAACTATGTGTCGATTAACTTTCAAAGCGAAAGAAGAATGATGCGTATTGCATGAGTATTGTAAGAGCGGAAGATCATTGTCAGGTGTTACGTAATCCAAACAAGTTTAGGCTATGAAAACTTTTCAATAGTAATTATTCCTTTTTTTTCCCATATTTTATTGTCAAAAAAAAAAAAAAAAAAAAGGCTAAATAATGCCATTAGAAATATTTTTTATACTATTCTTCAAATTATTATTCTTAATATTTAGTGCATTTTCAATCAAAAGTGTTTTTCATTTATTTATTCATTTATTTTTGCGAAGTCTGAAACGGAGGTTTTTGCACAATTCTTTTCCAAAGCAAACACATTTTTAGCTATTAACTATTGATACAAATCCTTTGAGAGTCCAGTGTTAATTGTTCTGAAAAGTTTTTAGCCTTTTTTAAGCTTAAAAGTGATTTAAAGTAATAGAAAACTTGTATTTTCTGCAAAACAAATTTTAATTTTTTATTTCAAAACAACAAAAAACACCCTTCTGCTTTTTTCTACATAGTAAGAGAATGATTTAAATATGCTGCAAAAAATATTGATGCTGATCGTAGTAGGTACTCCGGAGATATAACTTATCTCCTAGTACCTAGGAGATAACTCCCAATTGAAAAAAACATAAAAACTGAATTTAGATAAAGAGTTGCAACACCCAACTGTTCATAGAATACTTTCTGTCGTTCACACTGAAAGAGAAAAATATTAGCTTGAAATTCAGCTTAATTGGTTAAAAAATGAAGAAAATAGAGAGATTTTCTGAATTCATGCCAAAACGGTGAGTCCGAAAAATGATCGAAAAACAAATTTTTGAAAAAATTCTCCAAAGCGTAATTTTCATTCAAAAAATCTAAAAAAAAAAAAAATATTTGGGCTTTTCTCATAGATATCTATTTGTAAAAGAATAATATACAAAATCTGAAATATGACGGCACATGGCATTAAACGACTTGACGTGAAATAATCCTACAGTGAAACTGTATTAAACTCAAACTGTGAGTTGCCCAATATATTTGCTAAGAACCTTTTCTCATAAAATATAGGAGGAAAGGTGTTCTGCGAAAGTATAATTTCTTTTTTTTTATTTTGTTGTCATTTTTATACTTACTATACTCTTTCAAAAATATTAATAAATTAAAAGTTCTTTATGCAAAAGGAAAACAATAAAAGAGAAAATAAACAACATTTCAGGACGTTACATTAATTTTTGAAAGTGTAATAAACATTCTTATGACTTTGAGACTTTTTGTCAGATTATTTCTGTGCATAAATTCTTTTCTTTTTCTTTCTTTTTTTTATGTATAGAAAAAGAAATTCCTTGTTGTAATCCTAAAGCACGTGGTTGCAATCCTTATTGCTGTTTGCAATGTTGACGTTGGTACAAATTTTTATTAAACATTTTGATTATACTTGCATTTTTGAATATCTTGTGTTTCTTAAACAGCAATGCTATATTTTGTCAAATTCATAATTCCGTTGTTCTGCAGGAACGTAATTGCTTTTCTCAAAAAAGTAAGGAAAATAAAAAATGACTATTTTCAGACAAAGATTATATAAGCTTCGCTTCTTAATATTTATCGTGCTTCAAAGAGGTTGCATAATGTCGGTGAAATTGTGAAATTATCCTAGGAAAAGAAGCATGACGAAAATGGTGTCACACCACGCAAGAGCTATTTTGTGTAACGATTTTTCTAGAATAGTTTTACAACCGTGTCGTTAAAAACTCTTGAGAATGCTAAGAAAGGAATTTGCTCACATCCTATATTTACGAATGTACGTATATATTGAATCCTTTTTCTCATTTTCCCCTGTTGTGTACTAACTATACTAGGGTATGTTTGAATAGAGTAGAGCAGCGGTAGGAAACCCGTCAATCTCAAGCCCATTTGCAGACGATCGCGACATCACTCTGTGCCATGTTTTTAGTATATTAATAAACACTATTTTTTGCAAAATAAATAAATAAATAAATAAATAAAAAATAGGCTCAACTTCTTAATCGAAACCTATTTGAATATTTTCCTAAAAACAAAGCTGGAAGTGCCACAATTTTTAATTTTGAAGAAAAATTAATTTTGCGTTTTGTTCTAGAAAAATGTTGACAAAAGTTGCTGCAGATTTACAGCCAAAACTTGCTATGAATATTTTTCAAATATTTAAAGCATTACATAATTGTTTTGAACAGAATATTACCAGTGGTACCGCGAAGGGAGAATCAGTTCTGCTCTCACTTCGACTGTAATATTTCATTAAAAAAAATATAATTTTGAGTTTGCTTAACGAATCACACATACATTTAATTTTGTTCCTCACCTTTTAATATAAGTATTTTTAATCAAGGGTGCCCACCTAGGGGGGGTCATGGCGCACTGCGCCATTGAAATTTTTAAGGAGGTTGTTCTGAGGGGTACTTTACTCATTTGTAGGGGGGCACTTGCGTTTTGGGGGTCTCCATGATATTTAGGGGGTGCGCCCTTGACCTTAGGGGGGAGGGCACCTCTGTATTAATTAAGTATATTTATTGTCACGTGAGGGACAAAAGTCCGCTTTTCCGTGGAATAGCTTTTTTGCGATGTTAACGTTTATATTCCAACCCTTATTCTATCAATTTCAGTAACTAAAAATAGTACATTTGACTGAAGGAAACATCCCCATTGTAGACTAACTTCGATTATGTTATTGGGGAACCCTCTTCCTCAAATAACAATAGAACCCTAGGGCAAAGTCCCTCAACAAGGAGTTTTCGGTTCATAACACGCAGAGTTTTATATCAAACCTTAACAAACGTTCAGAAAATTTGACAGCATACAAGAGAAGTATAATAGTAAAATTTGAAATTAAAATTATGAAAATTTCATGAAATATGAACGTTTAAAGCAATTGACTGTTCACTGAGCATGCGCGAGAGATAGCAATTACTTCATAACCTTCATAATTTAAAACCGACGTAGATCCCTCAACTCATAGTTAACATCCAGTTCAATACCTTAAAAATTTGAAAAAAAGTCAGCGATCTGAAGAGCCGAATTTCAATAATTCTTGGGTAGGCGACAAATCATGAGGGAGCGTTCGCAAAAAACATCTGCCTCCATCTCGGTTATTCACTATTCCAGACTGAAGAGTTCTAATAAGAACGAAACTGCAGTCTCTGCATGTGAACCGGGCTGTCTGGTATATTGCATGTAGTTCTTCCTTTGCGCTGATTTAAGGGGTTGTAACTTACTACTAAATACCTAAGCTTCGCCTTCAATTCACTAGTCGAACCGCACCATGTTGCGGACAGCTGGTGAGAAAATCACTTTATCTACCAGTTTTGTTAGCGCTCTCAGGTTCAGTGAGGTGACATCTGCCTCCAGCTTGGATATTCACTATTCCTGACTTATATATATATATATATATATATATATATATATATATATTAAACAGTGCCGGATCTCGATTGCAAAGACATTAAACTACCGTTAATTCCCATTTTAATTTATTAAATCAAGTTTCAGAGTTCGAAAAAAAAAAATGCGAATCGTAAAATTAAGCTAACACTGACAGATTTTTTTATGTACCTTGAAAGAAGGACAATAATGGTTACAAGTCTGAAAAGAAAAAAGCACATCTTTAGGCTGTATATTGACAGCATAAAAAAGACACGAGGAAAGGGGGGAATCAAGTAAACCCGGACATCTTTCGAAATTAGTTGATCTATACAGGCTCAAGGAGAAAAGAGACTGGAAGAGGAGTTCTAGTTCCCTTCAAAGCGGTATTTTCAAAATTGATGTCAAAAACCGCACTTTTACAGTTTTCGGCAACGTTAGAGTAGAGGGGAAAAAAGGGGTTCCCCACGATTTTTTTTTTTTTTTTCAAAATTGAAGTCCACTTTTGTCTTTGTTTACAATAAAATGTCGGGGGTTATTCCCGGAAATTCCCCGAAATGTGAAATTTTAGAAATGTAATTTTTGGCTTCCTAAAATAAATGGAACAGGGAAACATCGGGGGCTCTCTACGAAAACTTTTCGACTCTTAACTATTAAAAAACTCAAAACTATCTTTAGTTACGTTAGAGAGAGAAAGAGGCTCAGTGGTCTCATTTGGAATCATTTCGAAACTGAAGTCTACTCGACCCAATTTTCAACTACATTTAGTTGCTATAGGAAATCTGGTGACTCCTTGGGAATTTTTCAACTTTTGAAATTTTAAAAACATAATTTTGTAAACTGTTAGGAAAATTAAAAGAAAAGAGGACAGGTTTCCCTAGTAATTTTCTAGCAAGGCGCCTCAAAATTTTTAGCAAGGCGCCGTGTCCTTCCTCCTTTAAGCTAACCTTTGACTCTCCTTGCCTCTTAAAAGTTTCAAAACAACTTCACAGAAGCAAAATTCTTTTCGAAAGAAAGATTCACACAAGCCTCTGTCCTTGAAAAGTCACGCCCTCGTTTCAATCACTTTTTCACATGAATCTGATTGGAATATATCTGGATGTTTTTAGCATTATTTTTAAAACTAAACATCAATGTTTATGTGTGTTCAAAAATGTTTTCAATATTTTAAAAATAAGTATACTATCGAAAACACTTAGACTTCGTATGCAGCTAGTGTATCAAAAGTTAAAAAAGCATGTTTTTTGAATGACTAAACTTCTATCAAAAAGTGCCCCTTTAAAGTGCGCTGCCCCTTTTTGATCTAGGGGAAACACTATTTTCCTCTGGGCATTTGTTTCTGAAACTGAAATCAATTTTAGGCTATAGTGCAGATAAAAGGGTTACGGGATTCTCCCACGGAAATTTATAAAAGTGAAATTTTAAGCTATCTTTAGTAACTTTTGCTCCTTTATCCCAAGTGCTTCTATTGTTGTCTTCTTGGCTAACAACCTTTTTAAAAGACTCATTTCACCATGTAACGGATGCACAATGATTGCTTGTCTACGACTGAAATATCATGTATAGCAAGATGGTGCCCAACCTACGACCTGCGGACCACATGGGGCCCGCGAAGCTTATCTATGTGGTTCGTTGTAGGGTTACATGTTATGAAACGCAAAATATATTCTGAAACGTTTCAAACCTACTGATCATCTTCATTCGGCCTTATGAATGATAGTTGCAAAATTTAAAGCCAATTAGTCATGTACTGGTTTCTAAAAAACAGAACCAAAGTTCGTATCAATAAAATAAGCAAGAAGCAATAATGGAAGCAAGTTTTGGTTTGTGATTGTCTTTCATTTTCCTTGTTGTCCATTCTGTTTAGGAAAAAATAATACATATATTTGTTCTGGGCCGCGATATCCTTCTTAATATGAGGTGTGGCCCGAGATAAAAACGAAAAAGGTTCGGCACCTTTCCCGTTTTAGTTTATACACAATTTCGACTTGAATTGGAAAGGTAAGAATTTAAGCAATTTTTTGGGGGAAATTTGTTTGACGAAAAAGGGTCAACTTTTTAAGTTGAGCCCCCTAAGCAGTTGGCCCAGTCGAGGATCCCCGACTAGCCGACCTGGCCAGGCCGCCCTGTATTTATATATACATAAAATAGCGAAAGATCGAGTAACGCTCATAGCGTCTTCACCAATAGAACTCGCTCCACGTCTTGATAATTTGATAATATTTTTTGGTAATGTTTTACATGTAGGGAGATGCTTTATTTGGACGAGGCTGAACTGGATCCATTACCTTAACTGTTTTACTGGTAAGACTCATTTTAGGAGAATGAAGAAACGAAAAAGTGGTCAACAATAAACGTTATCTACTGCAGTTTAGGGATAATCCACTGGAGTTCGGGTTAAAATTTCAACTATAAAAATATCAACAAACAGGCAATTGTTTCATTCAAATGTAGAAGCAATTTTCACCCGTCATATCCTGACGGGCGATTTTCTATAACAAAAGAATTTCCAAAATACTGCATTCAGAATTAAATAGCGTAACGGCACCCAGTAACAGACAAGGGTCCAGTAGCACAGTCGAAAGTTTGGATTTAAATAATTAGAATTTTAAGCGGGTGAAACTGATGTTGCTACGACCCATGAATACCGTGCAACCATCTGCTGTTATCAGAGTGAATTTTATGAGCCAGTTGGTATTTACAAGGCAATGGTGGAAGGTTATGAAAGGTATGCCGGTGTTTCATGTTCATTTGAATTTAATAAGGTTTTAGTTCTAAAAAAAAGAACGTTTGCACATTTTGAAGAGAATAGGGGAATTATGTTTATTTACTCATCCTTTCCATATCCTATCTGTGGCTGGGTATCTTCAGAATTTTCAGTGTCTGTTACTGGGGGTCGGACCTTTTTTCGGAATTGAGCAATTAAAAATAGAAATAACTTATTCAGAGGATCCAGAAGCAGCGAAGAAGTTAGATGAGGTGTAGTTGCATAAGAGAAAAATAGTTTTAAAAGTCTAAATACATTAAAAGGCTCGGAAAATTGAGCAAACCTGAGAGGGATGTCTTAAACATGTCTGTTATTGGTGCTGTTACCTTAAATAGCAAGATATGAGACATGTGAATCACAAAAATTTGTAATATGTTTCAGCAACGTGAGAACCATGGTTTTTACATTTTTGGTGCAGGATGTAGCAAGGAGCTGAATTTGACGTATATTGGCATTTCTTCTCCCTACTCCTTTCCATTTATGGTTTGTAGCCACACTTTTCCAAATTTTCAAGCCCTGGAAAATGATTTTTTTTTTCAAGTACTTTTTTTTTAACGAATTGGGCTAATTTCCGGGAGTTGTGGGCCCCTGACAAAGCGGGGGCCCTAAGCTGTAAATCCAGGCCTGCATAGCGCCCACATTATCTCAAAAATGATCAAACTATCGATTTTTGTTTATTTAAAACTTCAGACTGTTTCAAACATTTTGGAAAGCGTTTCAACGCTCTAGCTTAGTTATTAAAGAAATTATTGACTTTGGATCACTCACGGCAGGCGTGCGGGCGTTTTCTCGATGAATTTGTTTTTCTGCAATCACGAATTGCTTATTGTTTTCACTTGCCAGTTGAAAGACATCCGTCCTTTGATTTTATTTTTCTATGCTTATAATGCAGGTGTCCATGTGCCTCGGAATCGAATAATTTATAAACGACCTTTCTCGACTTTACACAATCCTTTTGACGTGAAAACAGTACTTAGCACTCAGCATCCAGCACATAACATTCAACATCCAGCCCCTGGCATTCATTTGAATTTTGACACCTTGAATTCAAACTATGGTTGCGATAAAAGCCATTTGTCGAAACAAGAAATTCAACGTGTAGGGCCCTATCGCAATTCGCGATTGCGAAAAACATAATTTGAATTCAAGCAGATCTCAAAATTCAAACTATTTTTTTTTCTTTTGTTGTGTGTGTGAGTTTCCATGTTATTGGAATATCTAAGGATTTTTTCATATTGAAGATGCAGCTTCAAAGTAATACGTTTTGCTGTCAGTACAATATATTTAACGAAATTGTGCATAGGATAAGCACTTTATAGATTACTAAACTGTTAAGAGTTAGTTATATCCTTCCAAACAAAATTTATTATGGAAGTTTTATGGTTTTTTACATAATTAGCAACACAATATTTTTAATTAATAGGATAAGCAACCGAATGTACAGCTTTTTAGAAATGATTTCTTGATCATTTAGGAAAAAAAAAAATTCTGAAATATGTGCAAAAACAAAAAAGACTTTTTTGTTTTAAAAGACTATTTTTTTTATAAAATTGGAATATTCTTCAGTATTTTGATTTTTTTTAATGACATTAAAAAAATATTGATTTATCAGTAAGAACATACAAAGATTTCAAAGAATTACATATTTTATTTATTTAAATGCAAATAAAAAAGAATTGAATTCGCAACTTTAGAGCTCGAGAACGCAACCTTTCGGTGATTAACAATACTACCGAAAAAGGTAAAACATTCCGTTCCACGTGTTTTTTTGGGGGGGGGGGGGGAGGGGGGGGGGGAATTACCGACTTCAAACAGTTTGTGGTGTAATGTAATTTCAGAGGAATAGAAAAGAAAGCTTCCCGCAAACACGATGAAACTTAACTGTTATTCGCTAAGCTTCAAAGCAAGCTATAACGGCATTTGTTTGTTTTACCTTTTTCATTCGCCATTAGACAGTGACTGCAGCGCCCCTATAGTTTATTGGAGTTGCGAATCATGAATGTGATATGACCCTTAGGTATTGTGATGTGGTTTCACACAATAAAAATTTAATTAATTTAATTTTGAAAAAGAAGAATATATTGGAAGTTAAAGAAATTGTTTATGTTTGTAGAAAAAATATTGTTACCAATTTCGTAATTTGGTATAAGGAAGCATGGCTAAAACGAAATTAATGCGAGAGTGAAGTAGTTTGATTAATGCTGTGTGTTTGTTTATTACTAGTTGCATGGGTTGGGTGTCCTTAAATTTAGATTGTTTTCCTTGAAATTAAAAAAAAAAAAAAACAATCAAGTGGATTATTTTCTAAATCCACCAATTTCAAATTTGACGCTTGAAGAGAAGCTCGAAATAAAGAAACTGCAAAAGGACGATAATTTGTCATCATTTTTTCTGTGTGTGATGCCGTTTTATCTGTACAAATTGTGAAAACTTTACACAGCGAGCACACCCGCTAAATTTAAGGCATGAGCCGAGACTGCTTTCCCGTCACTGCACCACTGCTCGTTGGACGTAGGACTTAAACGCTGCAGTGTGGGGAGAAGGGGATATAATAGAAAGTATTTTGTTGACAAGTAACAACAATATCCTTCAGGGATTTGAACAATATTAAAATACGTACAAAAAAAATCCGGATGAAAACAGGTACTAATGGTTTTTTTAGTGTTAAGGGGCGGGGGGGGGGGGTCATTTGAACGTTACTTTCAGTTGTAGTCCCTGTATTAGGGGCTCTACTTTCTGTGGGATTGATTGCTGTAACTCAAAAATTACGATAAGGCTTGAAACAAAAAATGGTTTTATTTCAGATGTACCCTGTTAAGAATTGTTGCTGATATTCGCAACTCCAGAACACGAATACGCTACCTTGCGGTGATTAACAATACTAAAGAAAAAGGTAAAACATTCCTCGTGTTTTCTTTGGGGTAAATTATAGGCTTTAGAGAGCTTTAGAAAAAAAAAGTTTCCCACAAACACGATGAAAAATTACTGTCATTCACTAAGCGTCAAGGCAAGTTATAAGTTGCGGCAATTGTTTGTTTTACCTTTTTCATCCGCCATTAGACAGTGGCTGCAGCGCTCCCTATAGTTTATTGGAGTTGCGAATAAGTTTTCTTCGGTCGTGGTGCAATCGGGCGTTTTCGTTTCTAGTTATTTTCGTTTAGATGTAGAGGAAGGTTTCACCGATTTTTTATTACGCTTTCTCGTGATAACGTTTTCTTTTTCGTGGAGGCGTTAACACTGAACAACGGATAGACTAAGCCACTAAAAACTTTGCCATCAAAACAACTTTTTATCTTTGGGAGAATGGCAGCAAAGATCAAGTTTATCCTTTGCGGACGAAAATGAGTAACATCCCTAGTAGGAATTTGTTCGTTAGTTTTGCCCTCTGATTGTATTATTTAAAGCTAATTAGTGATTTTTCTCGTTGTTTGTTAACTGTATTTATATTAAATCAATCGTTTTGTGCATTTCACTCAAATGATACTCATGGATTTTGCACATGAAAGTATGTTTTTTGTAAATTTTCATTTTAAAAATGATTTAAGCTAATAGTTTAAATTTATTATATAAAATGTTGCCTGTGAAATTAATGCAATCTTGATTTCATTTTCTTTTGATTTTTTTCCTACTGATTTTCATTCTAAAGTGTTCCGTTCATTTAAAAAATGTCAATGACAATTTCATTGAGATGTTTATTTGCAATTGTGCATCCTTGATCTCATTATCTTTGAGCAATAATTAACCTTTTCGGTAACTAACCTACCAATGTGTTTCCGCTTTTCACATATTCATTGAATTTCCAAGACTTATTTTTTATATTATCGATCGTTTTGTTGTGTTACGTAAACACGTCATCTCAAACAATTTTATAGGTGACTAAACTTTTTGGTTAAATACTGACGAATGCTTTGTATTCAATTTCTAAAAATTGAATAATATCTATATGTGTTAAACGTTTTGAATTTTTCCCTTTTTAAGTTGAAAAACTCTAGTAACTATCTAACATTATGCTGATATCATATTTTTCTCTATACATATATATAAAGTAACGTCAAAAAATTGTGAAAGGATGGGTACTAAAGGAAATTGGTTACAAAACTACTTTGAGCCCTGAGGGTTTGCAACCGGGGGTTTTCTTTTTATTTTTAAATTTCAGATTTTTTATTTTTTTTTGTAATTAATTTTTTAAGCGAAAATTTCCCATAAATTGCCTATGTTCAGGGGTTGAAAAATTTCCTTCACCCCCTAACACCCTATGTTATTCTGAAGAACATTTAAAAAATTTTCTACATCAGATTGAGCTTGTTCCAATTTTATCAATTAATTAGAAGAGCCGATGTAAAGGTTTCTAATTTGGCAAATAAAGTCCTAGGCTCAATTTAACCTTTAGCCAACGGCGGTACATATGCTGTACCGACAAAAAGTGCTCTCTTCCTACGGCTGTGGTACAACGTCTGTACCAGTCCTTCCCTTCCCCCTCCAGTTACTTCCCGCAGTTGATAATCCTTTCACACACGCCTACGCAGGGAGAAAATGAATGAAACGCACTACACCCCTTTTGGGGGTCTGTCAATCAGAGGCGTTTGGCATAGTTTTGTTGCCAGTGAAGGAATGTGTGGCGAAGTTTCGAAAAAGAGGGGAGAAAGTTAAGCAGAAGTAAAATACTTGAAGGAAAGAAAAATTTTTGATAGCCTTTTTCTGTTTAATAACCCAATAGTAAGGCTTCCTATAATTAATAACAGCATATTTTACTGAGTACAAAACACCTATTTAGTTTAAGCAGTGTAGATATTTAGGGAGCAGAGCGCAAGAAACTTCATTCTCCAAAATATTTCTTTTGTTATGGTTTTATAAAAATAATTAAACACTTGAAAAGCATATCTTATTTTGCTAACTTTTCGAAAATGAATATCATGCTGAATAAGAAACAACTTATCAATTTGCGATTTGCCACGTTTCATTTATTTCTTTATTTACATTTTAACTGAAAATTATTTGTAATACCGTTTCAACAAAACATGGAAAACATTCTAAAATCAATAAATTTGAAAGAGGTTCAATTAAGAATCTGTGTCGTGAATCTTTTGGTTTAAAAATTGAAAGTTAGATAAATGCTCTTTTTTTTTTTTTTATAAAAAGAGTCACTAGCACAGCCAGAATTATCTTCTGGAGGGGGTTTTCTGTTCAAAACGAGCCTTTTCATATGTAAAAGTTATTGCACTAGTGATGGCAAGAATGTTAAAATCAAGGGCTCTGAGGGGTGTTTCCCCCCCCCCCCCTTCGCTACGCCTAAAAATCTATCTAATTGATCACTTATTGAGTGAAAAGCATAAAAACTTAATTTTGATATTTTAGAAAATATAAATGTATTTCCTTGATAGTCTATAGTGAATATTATTTCAGTAGAAAGTCGAAAGGACTAAGGATATGCTGAATGAAACAAAATAAGTATGGTACACCGGGGCACGTTTACGAGGTTTTTTTTTTCGCTGAATTTTTTAATTTTATGGTTCAACTTAGGAATTCTTAAACGTTATGGCCTTATAAAGCAGTTAATAAAGTATAAATTTGTGCATTCAGTTTTCCCCCTGTTTGTATTTAAGGGGCTTAAAATGTTAATTTTTAAGTCAAAGTCGGTTGCTCCTCTTTCTTCCTTGCGCAAAAAAAAAAAAAAGAGGTTAAGTGAAAAGATTTATAAGAGCACCTGATATATCTTACTCAGTTTTCAATGAGAGTATAATGTCTGTTTATTTTTTTTTCTGTTAATTAATTCTTACATTTGGAACTGTTTATGCTAGTAAAAAATGGAAGAAAGAAATTGGTTTTCTGTTTACTCATTCGTATTTTTTTTTTTTACTTATCTTCTCTTACTCACAAATAACAACGTACTGGGTAGTGAAAATGTATTATAAAGATAGTACATAAATAGGAAATGTTGAAAAGAGGAAAGACTTGGAATCTAAAACAAATTTGCCCAGATATTTTTCTTGTGCATTGTGAAGGGAGCGGAACTTAATCCTTCAACAATTACTAGAGGTATTTCAACCACAATTAGAAGAAAGAGTGAATGGGGATATCAGAGGATTTGTAGGCTGTCTCTCCATATTATCTCACTCGACAGTGATTGACTTTGAAACGCCAGCTTCATATACAAAAAAGGGTGCCTTGCATGCTCTAAAAGATAGATAAGCGCTAACGTTCTTTATGTAAATGAATACGGTGTTCAAGCATATTCCGCTTGCACCTGCTCAGAAAAGCAAAGCAAGGAATTGTTCGCTATTATTGTGGATTCTTTCTTGGACACACGTATTAGTGTCATCATTTTTCTGAATAGCCAAGCTGAAAAGCAAAGTTGCCTCCCTTGAATCTAAGGTATTCTACATTGTATTTACAATGACTTTGGTCTCAGTTGAACGCTATTTACCTCCGCATTTTAGCGCATAGATAAGGACATCTGGCATTTATTGAATCCAGTGGTCTACCTCACAAATAGAGTTTGATATTTATTATTTTGTTGTCGTTAGCCTTAGGTTAGATGAGAAGCGTTATTTCAGTGATTTCAATTTTAAAACTGAACCAAATATACTTACAGAAAATCTAAACCTAGAGAACCTCATAAGGAACAAGGAGGGAAAAAAATTATTTTCAAACCATTGAATAAGTGATGACTAGCCAAGTATAGTGTCCCACAATAGTAACCCTGTATTGCGAAGAGCTCAGCGGTCGAAGTGGACATCGCCCCCTTTATGCTGTCTTATTCGGGGGGGAAGGAACTAAGAAAGCTTTGAGCCGTAGGGAGAGGGAAAAGATAATTGTATAGTTGCCGTAGCCTAAAGGTTAATTCAAGCTCAGAGGTAAAGAGCAAAATACTAAAGAAAAATTACTAGAGACATGAGTTTTCAAACATATAAAACTGCCGTTTTGCAATGCTCAGGAGCACCTTAGCACCAAACTACACGAAAGATGGAGAAAATGTATGGCAAGCCATGAAGCACATTTTGAATACGTGACTTTTTATCATTATTCGAAATTCAACACGTTCTTTTAGAAAAAAATCTGCACTTCATACTTGTATACCTGGTACACCCCTTTGCCCTCAAAAAAATCAAAATGACTGGTAGTGTCAGTCAGGGTTTGGAAATATCATGATATTTTCGAAAATATCCGATATTTTGATATATATAGAATGTTTTCAATTAGCACAAACTAAAGTCTTCAAAATAGTAAAGGCATCCTCAAATCATTCTTTATTTTCCTATTACAATTACAATGTATACTTAAAATTAATGTTTCTTTCGTGATTTATATCTAATATTTCATTTTACATTTCTATCTTGTAATGAAGATAATTTAGCATTAGCTGTATTTTTCATTTTTCTTCTGTTAGCTACTTTTAGTTATATGATTCAGAAATAAAAAATATGCATTAGTTGGTGCAGTCATAAGACATTTTCTTTTTTTCTGAGCAGTGTTTAAAAATTAGTTAGGCACTTTTAATATGAATTAGAATTGGAACGTTACTAATAATTTTATGAATATAAAATACAAGTAACTAAGGAATATTATATTAACTTTGTTGTATTAATGATGAAACTCACGACCTCAATTCAAGATCTGACGATCGCCGACACAGATGGCTCTTCCAACACTAATCTGGATAGAGGAGGAGCAGCAGAAGCCTTTTTCATTGAACCAGACAGAGCGCAGGAATGCAACGGTACTCCTGTTGGGAAAATCGCCTTGAACTGTAAATATTTTTGGTGACGAGAAGGCCGATGAGCTCGCAAAGGCATCCTGTAATGCTCCTCAACCATCCAACTCCCTAACCCTCGTTGACGGCAACGCTGTTGCTGGCCAAAGACTAATCAGTCAACAAGCGAAAAGAAACTCCATTCCGGATTTGAACTGTGACAGAGCCATATCGACTATTATAACCAGACTTAGAACAAATCACTTAAAGGGGTTGAGGATTTCTGAAGCCAGACAGCGTAGTTACACCAACTTTTGTCCTCATTGCCGAGATGACATTCCAAATGTCTCGTCAACACATCTTCAGCTGTCCAGCAATCCAGGCCAAACTTTTTAACATTGGCTTAGAAGACCCAGTGGACCTACTCTATATACAGATAAGGCTGTCAAAGTTGCAAAGGCTGTCTACGACAGCTTCGGAGCCATATAAATGCACATTATCATAGACACAACATCATCATCAATGATGTATTATACATCATTAAAATATAGTACATAACTTTTTGGTTGTTTTTAATAATAAATAAGCAATTTTACTATGATTAATATACTTTTTATATTGGAAATACCATAGTTGAAAAAATAAATATCAAAAATATTAAAATATCATGTTATTTTCAAATTAAATATTGGATATATATCATGATATATATCGACAAACCTTGGTGTCAGTTATATGCATTTCAGTTTACATCATCAATATCTGCTGGATAAAAAGTCAGTTTTTTTCCCTTTTTATGTCTCCTTAAACAAATCTTATTTAATGTAATTCATCTGTTTTTGAAATTTCTGAGCCTACATAGCGTACTATTGCTTTTTTTAGTTGCAAATTTTGCCATTAAATGCTGACCACTTTTTTTTCTTTGTCCATATTTATGTCAGTATCATCTACGTTTTACCAAGAACAGCACAACTTGGATCTTTACATCTACTTTTCTGTTATTGCTAGAATATTTTTTTCATCTTATTCTTCTAAAAGTATTTGTTTTTGTGGACATCTGAAAGTGTCCCCACATACCCAAGTTTCGTGGTCTAGAAAAATGCTATCAATTTTTTTTTAATGAAAGAAATTAAATGATCTACAAATAATTGAAAATATTTTCTTTAGGAGAAGAAATTAAAATTTTAATGATAAATATCATTCAGTATTATAACTGGGTCATTTCATGTCAAATGGCCTAATGCCATGTGCCGTCGAGTCTCCAATTTTGTCCATTATTTTTTTTACAAATAGATATCTATGAGAAAAGCCCAAATTATTTTTTTAAAGATTTTTTGAATGAAAATTACGCTTTGGAGAATTTTTTCAAATATTCGATTTTTGATCATTTTTTGGAGTCGCCATTTTGGCATGAATTTAGAAAATCTCTCTAATTTCTTCGTTTTTCAACCAAATAAGCTAAATTTGGTATATCAATTTCAAGCTAATACAGTTGATTCTCTGTTCAACGACGGCTTTTCACTGTCCCAGATGAATTTTTAGATGTTATTCAATTATGTTAGGGGCGAAGTTCCGAGGTTCTCCCCTTAAATTTTTCAAAATTATAGTCTTAAAAACAGTTTTTGTTGTTCTTTCCTCATGTTAGAACGAGATTTCTGAAGGCTTCTTCCTGGAAATACTTCAAAATTGAAGTCTTAAAAATGCAATTGTAGGCCATATTTGGTAAGGTAGGGGGTCTGGCAATTTTTTGATGTTGTTAAAAGGGAAGATGTTTAACAGTGACTCTTTTCCTGAAAACTTTTATAAAACTAAACCCCTGAAACAAAATTTGAGACTCCCTGTAATGATTTTGGACAGAGGCGTAGGAACTTTGTAGAAGTAGGGGGGGGGGGGGGCTGGGACACAGTATAAGAAGTGTCTGGAATCTAAGGGGCAGAAGCAGAGGCGCAACCAGAAAATAATTTTTTGGGGGGAGGGAGGCTTTTAAACGTTTTTCCCCCATAAAAAATTGGCTTCAAAGCATCCATCTCTTATTGAATATTGTATATATACAATTGTTTATGGAGAGGAAGAGGTGATTAAACTTCTGGTTTTGAAAAGAAGTCGTTTAGTATTCGAAGATGATCACGTAGAAATAGAGGTGTTTCGGGGTCTCTCCCGGAAAATTTTCAAAATTCTTGTTCTAAAAGCGAACTTATAGGTGATCTTTTATAATGTTAAGGGGGAGAAAAGGTTCGAATACCCTCCCTGAAATATTTTCGAAATTAATGTCTTAAAACGTGATTATATACCATATTTGTAGCCTTTAGTGAAAATATGACTCGAAAGATTGTCCTCGATCGATTTTTTGAACGATTTACATCTCCGTCCCAATATTTCAAATTGGAAGTCCTAAAAACGTAATTGTAGACAACCTTCAATGATGGCAGGGGAAAAGGCTGTGCTAGGGCTCTACTCTGGAAAATTTTTCAAAGTTGAAGTCCTAATAGAGAGTGTTTTTCAATGATGTAATCAGAAAAGGTTCAGAGGTTTCTTCTTCTTAATTTTTTTCGAAATTGTAGTTGCTGAAAAAGGCGACTGTGGATCATATTTGTTGGCGTTAGGGGTCCAGCAATTTTTTTGAAATTGAAGTCCCAAAAACGGAATATTACATAATCTCCCATGTTGTTGGAGGGCAAGGCATTCAAAGGACTCTCTTCCGGAAAATTTCAGGGAATTGAGCCTTGAAAACAAAATTTGAGGCGCTCTGTAATAATTTTGGAGGAAAGGGGAGGCTTCAACAGTGTAGCATTTAGAAGAATTTCTTATTTTCTGAGAATTAGAAAAGGGGGAATAGATGAAACAGAAGGGCAGAAAAACAGAGCGTTGGATATGTGTTAAAATGAATTGTTCACTATATATATTATATTGTTCAGATAAAATTTTAGTTTAAAGTCTTTGAGTCTTTGATAGAAACTATAAAATATTGTTGGCTTTTTTTCTGCAATAATAGACGAAAGGTAACAATTTTGGCATAAAAATATATCTGTAAGTGATGAAAAAATCGTAATTTCGAAAAAGCAAAAAAAAAAAAATAATAATAATAATTATTTGAATTTTGACATCTGGAATTCAAATTATGTTTTTCGCAAACACGAGTGTGTATGTATGTAGGCGTGCGTGTTTGTGTCTGTGTGCAGGTATGAGTGTGTGGGTAGTTGTGTGTATGAGTGTTTGTTGTAGGGGGGGGGGTTTATGTGTGTGTAGGAATATGTGTTTGTGTCTGTGTGCAGGCATGAGTGTGTGGGTAGTTGTGTGTAGGTGTGTGTGTATATGTCCGTATGTATGCGTGTGTGTATGTGTTTGTTTGTATATGCGTGTAGGTATGCGTGTAAGTGTAGGATATTGACGCTACCTGGAGATGGTTTTCGCTAGAGGAGCAGCATCGTGAGGCCGGTCGACGGTGGTGCTGCAGAGGTTGCTGGCGGGAAAATAAAATGATAGCACATCAAAACAGTCAAATGAAAGCAATAAGCAATCGTGATTGCTCAAAAAACAAGAATAACTGTAACTTCGTAAAGTATAATCTGAGGGGTCAGATAACTTAAAAATGAGATACAGTGGCTCCCAAAAGTGTTCGTACACCTTGAAATTTTGTAGTGAAAGCAAAATAACGCAAAACTGAATTCGAATATGAAGTCCATTTTTTTTTCACACCATCCTATGCCATTCTGAATAAAACCCAGTAGTTTTTTTTTTCAAAATATTGCCAGATTTTATTTTTGAAATTTGTCAAAAGATGAAGGGTCAGAGAAAAAAATATTCCACAAAAGTCATCGCACACTGAAATATTTTCGAATAAACTCATGATTAAAATTATCATAAGTTGTTTTTTTTATTATTTTTGCATTGTGATGACACACTGTAAAGTCATTTGGCTTTAATTTTTTGTTTATTTATGCCCTAATATTCTGCTTATTATTTTTAAATGGCAGCTATGCGCATAAACCAAAAACACAATTCGAAATTTGATGTTTTTTTCTCTCTCAGTAGCTGTAAATTGGTTTGAAATGTCTCTAAATTAGTTAATTTATACTATTCTATAGTGAAGTGCTTGATAAAATGCTTTAAAGACAAGAATCGGATCGAAAACAAGGTATAAGAAAATGTCGAATGCAGGGTTGGCAAAAACCCGGGTTTTTTTAAAAAAGCCCATGGACCCAGGGTTTTTTGGGTTTTTTTAAATAAAACCCAAAAAAAAACCAACTAAAGCTGGGTTTTTTTAAAAGAAATGTGGGTTTTTTTGTCTTTTTTTAGGGGAAAGGTGGGGTACTCGTAGCATATTGTAGCATAAGTATATGGACAAAGCACAAAAATTGTCTTGATAAAAAAAGCTGGAAAATTCAGCGTTTTCTGAAGAAGGGTATAAAAGACGACAAAATTCAAGAATGGTGAAGTTTCAGATTTTTTTAGTTTCCATGATTACCAACAGTTAAGGCAAAGTTACTTCTTCAGTGATAAAATCTATTGTTTATTTGTTCGTTTTTTATTGCGACATTTTTTTTTTGTATTTTACTTTTTTGTATTTCATTTTGTTATGCAAAACTACTGTAGAACCTCAAGTAGTTTAAATCCGTTTTTACTGAATTCCAGCTTAATTAAGACATTTCTTTGAATTTTATGTTGCCTGTTTTTCTACTTCTGTGTACAGAGTAAGAAATATTAAACTTTTTCGTAAGATAATGAAAATACTGTACATAATATTCCGTTTTCTGTCCGACCATTTGTAAAACCTGTTAACTTCTAAAAAATTGTTATTCGAGTTTTGTGACGTGTTGGTTTGCAGAAAATAATTCACATGAGAGCCTTTTAGCTAAAGTAGTATCCTTTGTACAATCTGCAAATACCGAGAAAATCTGACGTGACAGGACTTAGTCAAGATAATTTGAGTTCCTTATTGACCAGTTGAAGGAAAAAGTTAAATATATTTATTTAAAATCTTTGAAGCATTTTTTAATGCCCTTAAGAGTTAAGAAGTACTATTAAAGTTCAAAATTCATTTTTTATGTCCATTGCCTATTGTGAAGAAGAAATAAAAAAGAAGTTTAAATTGTAAAAGTATTTAAATTAATTATTTTTTAAAAAAAAGTTCTCAGAAAATTTAAAAAAACCCAAAAGTGGGCTAAATAATGGGTTTTTTTAAATGGGTTTTTTCAAAAAAACCCATTGGGTCCAACCCAATTGGGTCCAATCCGGCCAACCCTGGTCGAATGTAAAGTGAACAAAGCATGATCGGAGATTTACAGTGAAAAAAATGATGAAAAATACACCTTTGAGTGATGAAAAATTTTCTGCAGAATTGAATGAAACATTTTTGTTTAATTTTCCCCTAAAATTATTCGCCAAGTTCTCTGATTACCTGGATTAAATGGGACCTCTTCCTGCAGAAATTTTCTTGTTCGTGCGAAAAACAGAAAGCTTACGTTTTCCTCTGTAAAATCAATGATAAATAAGCTCAAAACATTTTGGAACAACGTCTTACTTAAAGATAAAAATAAATTCAACATTTTTGGGTTAAATTGTTGCATAATTGTAAATAGAAAAAGCATGAGAAATTAAATCGAAAGAACTTAGTTGGGATTAGTTAATCAAGATGGTGAAGGTGTTTTAATGTGAGGGTGCAAGACTTGGAAGTTTGAAATTTTTTGATGAATCATGCTGTTCAGTGGAATATTTTTAAAAACAATTTTAAATTATTAGCCCAAAATTTGGCAATCAGAAACAACTTCGTTTTTTTAAAATCAAGATAACGATAAGAAGCACATGTTTGCGTTTGGTGCCTCAAATATTGTCATTAAGCTTAGAAATATCTCCTCAATCGCCAGATTTAAACTTAATAGAACATGTTTGGAGATATCTGGTGGATATATTACAAAAATACACTATTGAAATGGAAAATGAATTAGAAACAGTAAGACTCGAAGTGCGGCTGAACACTTACTCAGAAATTGTTCAAAAGAAAAAAAGAAAGAAAGAAAAAAAAAACAATGAAATCTATTCCCAGAAGTTTAAAAGCTGTTGCTGATACTGCATGATATTCTACGAAATCTAAACTTAGTAAAAAGTTAGATTATTTACTAGTTTTTTCACATTTTTTCAAAGTGTTCGAAGACTTTTGTGAGATTAAGTTTCTGGCACTTTTTGATTATTGATTTCTTAAAAATCAAGTTTTATTATGTTATTAACAATTTTCATGTAGTTTTGTTAAAAAATAAATCATAGATCTTATAATTAAATACCCGTACCAAAATATTAATTTTAACGAATCGATAATGGTGTATTTCATTGAAAATCGTAAGTGTACGAATACTTTTGGGAGCCACTGTAAGTTTTTGGAAAGTTGAAATTATTTGAACAAGTTCAACATTATTTGAACAAGTACAAACAACCTTAGCATGGCTGCCACACTTCGTCCAAGGGACGGAATTCCGTCTTTTCAAAAGTTTCGGCCATCGTTTTTTTTCCCATGTTCAAAATGATTTTTATAGATGAAACAAATCTTTACTTTTGAATCTCTCACTCTCAAAAAATGTCTTATTCTTCTGAGGACAAAAAAACGGCCCATCTGCTAAAGTTAAAAAGATAAGCTGTTTTTTTTTTCCAAAAAATAACTAAGATACTTAATCTGTTGATTTCAACCATTCTTATCTTAATCTGGAAAGTTTTGTTAAAGTTTTTATCACAATGCATCTTATAGTCAAGAATCTCATACCTGAATTGTTTTTAATTACTTTTTTTTGTATGAAGTATGAATTATTTATGTAACATGAACTATACAATCTGAAGCTTTTTTTCTGCAGTAGCAAATAGTAAGTTTTTTTAATTGTATTTTATTATTAGGTTCTTTTTCTACTTTTTTACCTCCTAAAAATCTTGGAAAATGATATGTTATTTTTTTATTTAGGTTTTAATTTTTACTTAATCTTACAATTTGGTTTTACTATATAGTTACAGCATCAAAAATTAGCATTATATATATCTAAAATATCAAACAAACTTAGCGCTAACATTGTGGTGGCGAAATGGAGCCACGCGCTTTTCACTCCTGGCCAATTTTTAGAGTGGCACCCATGAACCTTAGTAACCTTTTTTCAGTCATGTCTGGAGCACCTTCCATGTTATTCATATTTAAATGCCAAACTGGCTCATTATTATCTCTTATTGTAAGCATTGGACTAATGGCGAATCCGGGGGGGGGGGGGGGGGGGGGAGCGGCTATGAGGCTGCAGCCACCCCCATACCAGAAATCAATTCTTTCACACTCTGTCTATGCATCTTATTGTTAAAGAAATATATATAATTTCCTACATCCATTCTATCTTTATCAATTAATTTGTTTTCGCTCTTCTTAAGGTTGATATACAAATTTGCGATAGTAAAAAGAGTGTTAGTTTTCCAAAATTTCCCTTTAAATTTCTGAACTTTTTCCCTATCTGTTCCAAATATTTATACATTTACTCACTGAAAGAAGGAAAGGAGAAAAAAGTGTAGATATAATAGCTACTTGTTTTTCTTTCTTTCTCTCTCTTTAATTTTCGTGTTTAATATCAATTCTTAAAATTTTGTCTTCTTTCTCGCTGTTTTTCACTATTTGTTTAATATCTTTCAGCTTTTCTTTCTTCTATTTCATTTACATCACCTTGTCAGCGTAATTGTTTTGCATCCTTAACAAGAATTGAAAATTTTGCCTTCAAATTGCAGAACAAATATGTCTAAACGAATGAAAAAACTTTGAATATACATTTAAAATTTAGAATTTTAACACTGAATACCAAATTTTAGATAATTTCAAATGTAACTCAGAAAGATTCATTTGTCATTAACACCCCTAGATAGCAGATAATGATACAGAACACTTTCGTTTACATCGATAAACTTTGGTAATGACAAGGAGACCTCAGCAAGAATTTTAACTACCTCAGCCGCCTCAAGAACAAAATTCTGGATTCGCCACCGCATTGGACAAAAAAAACCGCATGCAAAACTAATAAGAACATGAACTGAACTGCAATGCCGCTCTAGAAAGCCGAAACACGAGCTCAAGGTGGGGAGCAAATCCATATTGGTACTGGTACTGATTTTCGCAGGCCGTGGGGTAGAGCCCACTTTTCCAGATTTCTGGAATCAAAAGATGTTTTAACAGTAAAAAAAGGTTGAAGGTGAAGTCAAGTGCACTGACCACTCCGTCTGCTCCCTGCTTTTTTTGCTAATGGGTGGAAATTCCGAAATTCCTAGAAAAGGCAGATCACATTTTTGAAATCAGGTTTGAGGAAATCAATGTACGGCAATAAGCTGCAGTGCTAGAATTTTCCGGGGGAGCTGAGCCGGTTAGAAATATTCCAGGGGGAGCTCCAGCTCCCCCGGTTCCGATGCCTATGATTTTGGATGAGCTTCGGAAGGTACTTTTCTTATTTTCAGACAAATTAGAAAAAGTTAAAAAACGGAAAAAGAGAAATGATAGAAAGAGGAGGAAGGTGGAACTTAATTAGCTGACCAATAATCTGCAGCTAATGGAATTTTAGAGATCTTTTTAAGAGAACTGAAGATTTTTTGTCAGCATTATTTATTTTTTGTTAATTGAAATAACTTAGTTTCCCTTAAACATGTTCTTTTTATCTCTTAATTAAAAAATAATACTTCGGAAAAACACTGTGTGCCTTTAGTTTCATTTTCATGTATTCACTTATTTCTCCGCTATATTCATTTCTCTTCATCTTGATTTCTGAAATTTTATAAAGCATTTTTTAAATATAGTGGTAAACATTTAACACAAACACAGGACAAAAAATTTTGTGGAAAGAATTTGGTGCTGGAAGATTTGAACTAAATTGTCTGACATACTGTTCAGACCTTTATGTAAGTTCGTCTTAACTGATTTTTCATGTTAAATGTTTTTGTGTTAACGCATTTCACCGTAGTGTTTTTTTTTTTTTTTTTTGATTGATTTTTATCACATTTTCAATGAAATTGGGTTTTGTGATAAGTTTTTTTTTCTCGTGGTGCTTTTATTATTCCTAAATTTTCATTTTAATATTTATGGTGAGAGATCTCCAGATCCTTCTCCCTCCCCAGAATTGTCTAACTGAGAATAAAATATATATTCATGAAAACACTGTATGAACCAAAAAGCCCATAGGGAAAATTCTGGTCTCGCTAGTGGCTATTTCTATTTTTACTTAACTATTTTATAATTTTACTAAAAATATGATGCATAATAACATGAGGTTGAAATTTTTTACAGTTTTGTTATTCTCTTATGAGCTGGTATGGGGCTGAATGTGTGGATGTTTGTAAGTTGTTTCATTGAGGCCCCAAGCTGGAACCTAATGAAGAAGCTTCAACCTTTCATAGTTCGGAGGCCCTTGAGGACATATTGGATGTTCACAAAAACGGCGTCCAAGATGAGATGACTGAGCAATCCGCCGCACAGTTTAGCAATTCTTCTACGCTTACAGGTTGGTTATGATTTAAACTAAATTGGACAGGTACTTTTAAGTTGTTTTAATTACAATTTACTAAAACATAATGCCTAACTGGAAGAATGAGTTTAATATTCATTTTTAATTAGACACATTGAAAAGTTGTTCTATTTGAACAATTTCCAGCCAAAGTAGTTTAAGAGAGATTTAACTGTTGTTGAAAATTGATCTTAATAATGTGAAAGTAGTCCTGTTAGTAGGCCCGGACAAACTTCTTATCTGTTAATGACCTTTAACTTAAAGTATGCAAAATTTACTATATTTTTTTTTTTGCAAAGGTAGTATTTTCTTAAAGATGTATTATAAATGCAAGGAAATACAAGAGCCTTTGGTACTAATTATAATGAATTGAAAGTTGATTTTTCTACAAGATAAAAAGGTGTAAACATTGCCAAATTGCTAAAGTTATATGTGCAAACTGTGCCTCTTATTTCTTTCATTCCCATATTTTTTTTTAGAGGAGCCTAAAATGTACTACTAATTATGATTGTATGCAGTGGCGGAATTACCATATGGCAAATGTTGCCCCACCACACAGTGGCCCCAAAAGGGACTTGTTTCTTAAACTCTTATTTTAAGAATGATAGTCAAAGAGTAAAGCTCTCGACCTGGAATTCTGAATAGTAGCCACTGGCTACCAGAATCACAAGAAATGAAAGCCACTTTTGGTTTTTGGTAGCCTTTTTTTCAATAAATATATTCCGTGCAAAAGAATAAATAACCGAGGGTTGCTCCAAATTGCGTTGCCAAGGTGGTGTGGATTGATGCGCTGTATGTCCCAGGACTGGAAGCTTGTTATAGTAGTAAAGTATTCAATATGATTTTTAACAAGTAAAGAAACACATGGTTCCCACTTTTGGTGACAAATACTTCATTTTGTGGCAGCCATTTTCAACGAAATGGTCACCCGCTGGCAAGTGATGACCGTTAATCCAGAGCTCTAACAAAGAGGCATATCCAAAAATTCATTAAAGCAAGCTCCCAAACCTGTAAATCTGCCACTGATTGTATGCATATTTTTTTAACTTTCTGATTTTCATGTTTATTTAAGTTTTACAAACGCTTTTTTTTTTCTTTTAGATATTTGTTGTAGAGCAGATACAGCTGAAGTTGAATTAGTTAGTTTAATAGAAGAACACATTCCTCATTACAAGCTTAGAGCAGATACTTTGACTGAATTTTGCGGTACTTTTGCTATTGTACTATTTTTTTGAACAATCAGTTTTCCTGAAATATCCTTTATGTTGGCTTGATTTTATCTTGCATGCATGTCAACTATAATAATATTAATTATTTATGTGCTATATGTTCCGTCATACATTTTAAATTAGTGTCTGAAACTTAACATAGCTGCTTTACATTAATATTAATCAATTAATGTACATGAAGATAATTCTAAAGCTTATAAACATTTATTTAAACAGTTTTATTTATTTGCTTATCTAAGTATGTGTTTAAAATTATATGTATATATGATGCAAATGATGCTACAGTAAAGATAATTGTATCTTTTTTATGAAGTGGTACTATGGAAATATATACAGATTACTTACATTACAAGGAATTATAAAGCAATAGTAAGCATGCTAAATAGCCTGAAAAGAATAACTAAAGAATTTAAATTAGTAATTGTTGTAATCTGTGTTTAAATAATTATTCTTCCTTTGGGGTAGTGCACAGCTCAGTTAGTAAAGTAAATTTTTGTATGAGAAATTTTTATATTCATGATCATGTCAAATAATTTTAGTTTTAATGAATTACAATGGACCCACGATGCATCGACACCCCAAAGAAACATGAAAACATGTTGACTTAAGGGCATGTCAACTTACTGAGGTTCCATAACTTAAATTCCTAAAGTTTTTCTGTATCACTTGCTTAATAATGCTTTACATTCACATTATAATAATTAATTCCAATAAATAAATTTTCTTTTCTTTTTCTTGGAAAAGTATGTAATAAGATCACTAATATTATTTGAATACCTCGTGATATAAATAAATCCATAGTTTTTGAAAATAGATATTCTTATTAGTCAGTCTATTAAAGATAAAAAGTCCTGTTCACACTTGTTTGAAAACATGTCATAGTCCCTTCCTTCTCTAGAGGACTTCCCAGGATACAGGTTACCAGAAAAAGATTGACTGACTAAAACAATACAACGTAAAATTCTGAGAAAAGGTCAATATGAAGCAATCTGGGTAGCGAGAATTGGACTAGAATAGCAATTGAATGTTGACCTATCGAGACTCCTGCCAACGTGTGTCAAGTTAAGAGAGGTTTTGCATTGGGCCAACCATAAGAAGAAGAAATGTCTAGTTACCGGGGTAGTTAAATTCTCCTCATGTCGAGTTACCGAAGTTTCACTTTATAATTAAGGCTGCTGATGAAACTTTTCACTTTACGCCTGTTTTTAATATTATAGAAATTAGATATAAAGTACAAAAATATAAAGATGATATATATTGTGCATTAAAGTTGTAATTCGGTACTTATAATTAGTTTCAAAAATACTGAATGTAACTTCCTCTGAAATGAGTTATGTTTTAGGTTACGAAAACGAAGATTGGTACATTCAAACTCCTGCTTTAAGTCCTGATACTGATATTCCATTGAGCCCTGAAGTTGTTGAAGAGACTTTAAAATATTTTGGTAAGTACTCATTTAACACCTATACTTGGTCTTGATGCCTATATTTAATTCAATGTTTTTTTCTTTGAGTTAATACTTCACTTATTATTTATTAAGAGGCATGTTCAAAAATGCAAAAAACATTTGATTGAACCAAATACCACTATAATTTTTTTCTTTTTTTTACTTAAAAAAGAAATCATTGCAATTTCTATATATATTCTGTTTTTACTTGTAAAAACTATTTTTAAAATGCTTTTATTTTATTTATTTTTTTACTGTTGAATAGTTGGTAAAACTTAATAGCATATACAATTTTTACATATTTACTAAAAATTTTTTTTTAATGAGTAATAGTTTTCCTTTTATATAAAACAGATAGTTGTTTTTTGGGAGAAAATATTATATTTACTTATTACGTAAGAACATATAAAATAATTTGGGACCAAATTTTACTGTTGATTAACTCTAAAAAGACAGAAGCTCCTTCTGTCTTTCTAGCCCTGTTCTGTATGGCCTCTCTCGTAGTTTGTTATTCAATAAATCGAACAGTAACTAATTGAATGTTTGACTTTTTATAATGTGGCCGCATTTGAGTGTTTATTTAACCATTTAACGTTAGCCTTATAGCAGTATGAATATTGAACCTTATACATAGAAAGGCAGGACTGACTACCCCTGTGATATTTTTCTATAAAACAAAAATTCTCCCTTTTTCCATTTGTTGTGGCATGAACAAAAGCTATTCACTCTAGTTTCACCTGTACCTTCTTTTTTCTGCTTCTTGAAACTACAAATGCTGAACACTACCAACTGTCCCCAACCCTAGCGGTAGTCATCACTCTGTGAAAGAGAAACTAACTCTAGGTCAATCCATGAAAATGTAGTCACTTTGTCCTACACGTGATGATTCATAGGTTTATTAAAAAGTAATTATTTAAAATAGTAATGCCAAAATCTTTTGCTTAAGGAATCACATTTATTTGTAATTTGTTAAGCAATAAATTTTTTATCATTACCCTTTTAAATTATTTTTAATGAAATATATGAGGCGTCCCGTGCGGGAAAAAATTACCGTTTTCCATGGAATGGCCCCTCCACATTTCAACACGTAGATTTAACATCACTAAAAATTATCATACCTGCCGAATCTACTGTTTTTCACGGCAGCCGTCTGCTTCATAGGCTGTCTCCCAATTTTCCTCTTTGGTATGACTTTCTTCTTCTTTTGAAACCAATTTAGCTGCAACTGTTTAGTAAACTGTTACATACCCTTTAAAGATCAACTGTGACAAAAAATGATAAAATTTGCAAAAATTACCCTTAATCAGACTTTTTATGCCATTTTTTTTTAATTCCCAAAAGTTTTAATGATCATGTCAGTTATTATTAATATTGCTCACCAAGACGAGATAAAAAACCTTTCTGAAATTATTTTATCCTTTCAAAAAAAGAAAGTTCTTTTATTTTCCGTTTTCATATTGCTGATGGAAAATATGTCGAATTCGATTTTTCCATTTTGGATTATTAAGCTATGTTAAAAGGCGAGTTAATAAAATTTGTGTTTATTTCCGTAAACCTTAATTTGGAAATGTTTAAACGAGATTATGTGATCATTTTCAGTGTGAGTTTTCAAATAGCATGCAGTTAAATGCTGCTCCGAATAGATTTTAATCAAATAAGCTTAGTCTCAAAACCTAATTTTTTTTCTTTTTTTTTTCACCTTTTTATGAACTAAAATATACTGTTTGTTTCTTTTCAAAATAGCAGATATGCATTATTATGCACTCTGCTTTTATATGCATAAACAAGATGAGGCATTAGGCATGTTGACTCACTCTGAAAGTTTTTTTTTTTTTTGAAGAATTTACTCAAAAAATTGGAAAGGGCCTCATTGACCCTTTTAGTCTTAGGCAAGGACGGATACAAGGGAGGGGTGATGGGGGTGATTGCATGAAATTATTATTTATGATTGATTATGAAATTGGAGTGATCTCTTTCAACAAAAAATAAAGGAAAGGAATCTTTTGGGATATCCTTGGCTAAATCTATATTTTAGTTGTTTTAGATGAAAATCCTGCAACCCCCCCCCCTCCCGCAAGCATGTATGAACCAAATGCTCAGTAAAGGGATCAATTTAAAAATCCACCCCCCCCCCCTCCTTGAAAACTTTCTGAATCCATCCTTGGTCTGAGGTGTACAGCAATATTGAGTCTTTAACGATAGAATACTGAAAGTGTGGGACAAGATAGCGTACTATAACCTACATTGTGAGTGTTCAAGAATTGTAAAATCTGTTTCTTAATTGTAAGGAACCTGGTTTTATTTAATACAATTACAGTTTTGAACTTCCGATGATAGCAGCAGTCTGTGAAGAAGTGAATCTGGTGACTCCTGCTTAGCGTTAGAAAAATCATTTCTTTGGTTATTGCTGGTTGGAGTCAAAAATTTGAGCACTTTTCTGTATTCGAAGAAAGCATGCTTTTAACTTCAAAATAAGTATAAAATAAATTTGCAATTTGTGTGGTTTAATAATATTGATTTTCATCATTTATATTTCTTGCACAAGGGCTTAGTTTGTTAATGACAAACTTGTTAGACATTAATAATGGCAGGTTTTTTTCATTAAATGCTGATGATTGTCTTTACTTTGTATTACATTGGAGATTTAAAAGTGCATTCATTATTACAGTGTTATGTGCTGATCGTCTCAGCCAGATGACCAAAACGTACAATGATATTGATGCAGTAACTCGATTATTGGAAGAAGTAAGTATATATTTGTATGTATATATAGATAAAATATATATGTACCATGAAAGCTCAAAATTGTAGAATTTCGACTTTCACCGGTGCGTCACCTTAAATATTCGGTCTTTTGCTGGTGTCTTAGGTATGTTGATATTCAACGCTAATATCAACATTTATCAGATTTTGGACTTTCACCATAACCTTATATCTCTTTGAGGCTTTGCTATTTTCTACAGATTGAGCTTTGGTTCAAATGCAGTATATATTCGTAAAATTATGAGTTTCATTTTGAACTGACATATTTAATATGTTGTCAAATTTCGTGCATTGTGTTCAGTTTAAATATTTTAATTTTTCTTTTACTCCTTTATTAGGCTCAGGATGATTGTCAAATCCATATTTTGAAATCGACTTTTTAGGGTTAATTAGGAACTTGTATTGTGTTTAATAGCTCAATAGTCGGATGAATAATCCAAATAGTTTGTCTGAAAACATCTTTTGTCGGATATCTTTTCACCCATAAGCTCATTACTTTTGCATTGAAAAAGGCTTTCCTTGTAATGCTGAGACACGTGTCTGCAGTGATCTGCAATTTGCTTTTTGACGTTGTTATTTCTTATTTTACTCAACAGCTGGAATATATTGTGCAAAAAATGGTTTATTTTGTAAATAATAAAAATAATAATTGTTTTAAAAATTTGAAGTATATTGTTTAAAAACTGCAAAAATATTTATTACTTTTTTAATCAGTAATTGATAGAATGTTTTGCTGCTTTACCAGGAAAACTAGTTGCATTTGTAATTTTTTTTTTTTTTTGCTGGCAGATTGGCAGCTGTGAAATTGTTTTAATGGTTATGGTTATGACTAAATATCAGTTTGAAAATACTGGTTAAAAGCTTATTTGAACTATGCTTAGATTTTGTTTTGCACTTATGTCAAACTGACAATGTGCAAATGTGCTAATACTGCTGGAAAAAAATCAATAAATTATGAATTTAAATATAAATGAAAGACATTTCAGCATTGATGTTATAATGCCATATATTTTTCTTGATTGTTTAGAAAGAAAGAGATCTAGAGCTGGCTGCACGAATCGGGCAATCCTTATTGGATCAAAATAAAGATTTGCGAATAAGAAATGATCAACTTGAATTAGAACTGGCATCTTCAAATGAAGCGGTATTTTTATAAGATTTTCTAAAAGTTTTCTCTTATATTACCTTAACTACAGTAGTGCATATTTATTGTGAAATCGTTCGTAGCAAAATCTAAAATTAATCAAAAGTTTATTGTATTTGTATGTATCTATCTATGTTATCCCTACTCCTGGTGAACAACAGAAAGCTGAGCATCGAACCATGTATCAATAGTCTTAATTTTCTTGGCTACATGTTTAGCTAAGTGGCAGAGTTAATTAGCAGAGATACTAATTAAAAACAATTAAAATGCTAGCTTTTCATCTTTTCCTTTGAAGGGACATAATTTACATGCCGAGAACGTCAATTAAATTTCTTTCGCTAAGCGAAGCCAAAGAAAACATAGTGCCGAAGGCACTGTGCTCAAGTACTCTTGAAGAATGGAGTTGTAAACCAGCCCACCGGAGGCGGTGAGGCCATTGCCAAAGGTGCCTAATCTAGCTCTTTGGCGGCAAGTAATGGTTATAACATATGTTTCAATCCCCTTTGTTCTAAAGAGAAAACATATCATAAACTGCTTCTTCAGATTACTTTTGCTTCCTCCTCTGCTCTTGTGAAAAAAAGTTTACATATTATGTTGTTTTGTTGATTTTATTACTCATTTGTGTAAACTATTATAAATGTATTTACTACTGTTCATTAATGTTTTTTATTCTAAGGAATCATTTTAATGTTAATTATTATTATTTTTTTTAGATGTTCTGATTTTTTTTTTTCCAATCATTCTGCTTGTAAAATATCAAAAGACAGCAGTTAAACTATTTGTATCATAAAAATTTTCAGTCAAATTATATTCTTATTGCTGAAAGTTTGATTTTATCTTTTTTCTTTGGTATACACTTCGAAACACACTTTAAATTCTGAATTAATTTATATTCAAAAAAATATGTTTCCTAAAAGTTGTGTTTGTTTTTTTTTTAGCTAATTTGATTAGAAATTTTTAGCATTATTATTTTGTTAGCATCTATTTTTCAATGACTGATGTATAAAGTTTTGTTAACATCTTTAAATTTTTCATTTACTTTCAAAATTAGGGTAGTATGTTAGAAATGTTTCTTCAGTACATATTAACACAGAAACATGTCATATTTGATGATCGATATGGTTTGAACTGTTGAAGTAATTTGTTTCCTCATAGAATTTTGCCGAATATTAATTTTGATTATCATAGAATTAAAGCTAAACTATTTTTAAAAAAAATTATAGCCTTTTTTAGAACAAAAAAAAAAAAAAAAATGCATAGTTGAAAGCAAAATTGTGTTGGAGATTGGTTTGTGTACTTGCAGAAGCTACTGCAGTTTCCGAAACTGATTTTAGTTCTTTAAAATGTAATATTTTTACCATTTAGGTTACTCAACTGAGGCACGACCTGTCTATAAAGAATGGATTACTGCAAATTTACACACAAGATTTGGACACTGAATCAGATTCTGGTTCCCCAGTGTAAGCATTGAATATTGTTTTACCTACTAGGTCTAAACTACTAGGTCTTACTTAGCCTAATATAAACTTTTATTTAATGCAGTTGAGTAAATTTCATTTGTCGTATTGATGGGAAGACCAGACAAAAGAAAAAAAAACCACACACCCCCTCAAGGTTACGCTGTACCAAACTATTACTATTGGTAAATTCTTAAACAACACATGAATTTGATGACGGAATTTTAGATGCAAAATTTCTAGCAAGTAATGAAAATCATGTTGAAAAATTTGACTAAAAATTATAATTTCTTGATACAAAATCTCCAGTATTTTTTAAAAAATAAAAGCTTTATTCAAAAGAAATAAAGCTTAAAAGAGATTTTCTAAAAAATTCGCAATCACCCAATTCTAAAAGAGTTGTTTACAAAAATGAAAGCTCAGGTCAGCTTTATAGTTCAAGAAAAATAAGAAAAATGTTTTTAGAGTCCTTGTTTAAAGAAAAATTGCCATGGATTGCGCGTGTTTCATAAATTGAAATTATTTGTTTGTATATCTACTAATTAATCTTTCAAGAATCATTCATCATTTTTATTTTTGATTTTGTAGCAAAGAAAGAGGATTTTCTGTCAGTTGGGACGTCCTCAATAAAAAAATTAGTTGTTTACAGGAAGAAAATTCACAGCTTCGATCAGAGGTAAGTGCCAATTACTTAGTTTATTTTTAGCTTTTGTTTTCATTGTGGCAAAAAGTGAATTAATATTAATTTCATTTCTTTTATTTCAATAGGCTTTCTCTAGGACTGCTGATATCGAGGTTGAAGAAAAGAAAGAAATGCAGCTGATATCAGATTGTGCAAGACAGCTCAGTTAGTTTATTTCAATGCTTCCTTTCTTACATAGTGTTTCTGTACACATTCCATAGTTAAATGTTTCATCTTTTTGTTGAAATTCTATATTTATACTATTATTATGATTATCTTTTGAATATTTGCAAAGTATATTTTAATGAATTAGTAATTGTTTTCTTCCCACTATTTTTTCTCTTCCTGTCTATTTTGTATACTTATTTTTAGAGCATGTATACTGCAACATACACATAAACCCAATCAAACTCCAAAGTAATGCAATTATCTGATCCAAAGGCAATTTGACGTATCTAATTTGATGTCGGATTGAATTAAATATAGCTTAAGATCACTCATTGCTATAGAATAGTTAGGTTGAGAAATGCAATTGATGTGAAATGTGTAATAGCTTGACTCAAACGCAGGCATGTGCGGTGGCCCAAGTGAGTGCCCAAGCAGCTGTAATGTCCAATTGTCTTCATATTATTACTAAAACTCTGTAATATTTGTTTGAAGTATATCTATGTTTTCTTAGTAAAGCGTGTTAATTCTAGTAAATGTCATTTTGAGTAAAACATTTCTTATGCAGCAAAAATAAATGTGCGATACATAATACTGATTTATTACAAAAATACATTAGAAATGCATATTGGCAACATGTTGAAAAAACAAACAATGACTGAAACTGGGGTCAAAAATATGCAGTGCTATAAAATAGTACTAACATATCAACAAGTTTAGAGTTTTTAGAAACAAATACTGCAATAACAGTTCATTTATATAGGAATTCTATAATTCGTCCATTAGTAGCAAAATATTCCATTACAGAATCGAAAAACGTGTTGGGTGAGCTGTTTTTAAAGGAGTATATTCTCGGGATGTATTTTTAATAATAATAGCTAAAGTATGTGACAATGCAAGGGGGGGGGGGGAATCCTCTGCGGCGTTAACTTTGACTATGAAGTTTATAGCGATGTGGTGCTTTAAAGGCTCTTATTCTCATTTGAAAGGTGCGCCACCACTTTTGGGGAGTTGGCAACTCTGTCTAAAGTATCTGCGTATTAAGATCAAAGATCAGCATTCTGCGATAGAGAACAGCTATCGGCCATCTGGAACAGTAAATACTCCAACAACCAAAAGCCATCGCCTATTACCATCATGAAGACAAAAGCATTTGTCATCACAAAACTAAAGTACGGTTTAAAAAAACAAATGAATTTTTTAAAAGGCCAAATTTTCAAAAAAAAAAAAAAAAATCCAAATTTCTTGAATTTGACTTTAAAACAGCCAGTCTGGCAACCCTGCTTATTTTGTGTAATCCTATCTCCCCATGCTTGCAACTGCTTGCTTGGTTTCAAGAAGTGCCAACAATGATCTCTTATTGTTGGATAGGATCCATGGTGACACTGTGTTGTCATGGCCAAGGCTGTGGAGTCGGAGTTGGACTGATTTTGGGGTAAAGGAGTCAGAGTTGTTCGGAAACATTCCGACTCCGGGTTTCTTTTTTTTTCTTTAACTTTCACTGACTCTCCTTGCATTTTTTAAAAAACTAGCTATCAACAAATTTGATTACATGTATAAAGGCCTACTAATAAGAAAATAACTGTCATTGTGACAACCAGCTGGCTTGATTGTTTATCAAACTTTCTGTAACAGCTACCTACGCCGTCTCCTAGTTTGCTTTTTTTCTAACTTTATTTATAACTGATAGCAACTGTCAGCAAACAGTTTTGTTGCCTAATCACTTTTAAATGAAAACAATGATATATTTTTTTTCCTCGATCTCAGTTATAAAATAGTAAAATTGCACTTGAGCTAGTCAAGAAACTTCTGAGTGTGCTTGATAAATTCAAATAAGTGTTGGTATGAAAGTGCAAATGCAAAAGATACGATAAAATATAAATGTTTTTTTTTTATTTTTAATCTAAAGACTTAATCTAAGAAAGCTTGGTTATCAGTGAAAAGTACGAAATAAAATAAGTACATGATTTATTGTTTACAACAATCAATAATGATAATTAATCCTAGAATCTTCCTATTAAAGTTAATTCTGAAGCTGCCAATAAAATTAAAATTAAAAATTTGACCAAGAAATGTAGGTATAGTAAAAGCTATTCGTGCAAAGCTGTATACCGCCACATTTTGTGTAAAATTTACTCCAGATGTACATGTACCTGCCTCTCTCCGCAATATAGTGAAATATTTTTGTTAAAACTTTTAAAATGAAATTTAAGTTTTATTATTAAGGAAATTATTCAAAATTAAATTTCAATTTTTATAAACACTGAAATTAAGTTGAGGTGTCACCCATCAGATAGGCTTCACCCGGGGAGGGGAGGGAAGACTGCCCCCTTTTAAGAAAAGTTTTTTTGACTTAGCAAAAAAATTTTTTTTTCTCTCAAAACTTTTTCTTTCACTCTTCTCTGTGCTTTCAAAAATCGAAAGCATATTTTTCAATTTTTATAAAAATGGGATTTTTAAGTAATCTCATTTTAGAAATCGCAACTATTGGGCAATTTGATTTTCAAATTAAATTTCTAACGTTCTATGCATCTTAGGATTACAATAAAATACAACACGAAAATTTCATAAAAAGGAATTAATCTTTCAATCTCTGTTTAGTGGGTTTTTCCCTTTCCCATGAGAGGGTGGAAGTGATATATTTGAAAAAAATAAATAAAAAAGCCGGAGTCAGAGTCGGATGTTTAAAAATCCTGGAGTCGGAGTCAGCAATTTTTCTCCCAACTCCGCAGCCCTGGCCATGGCAGCACCCCTTCATTTTTTCTCATGCATGGGCTGCAGCGTGGTTTTCTCTTCCCTTTTCCTGGGGATGCATTTTCCCGAGAAATCGCCTTTTGAGCAACTAATAAATGTTTGTAAAATTTTTTTTAGTGAAAGTCAAAGTAAGAAAATTTATAATTATACTTCCAGTCAATTATGAGCATGCAAATGAGAAATTAAAATTATTTTGGGAGTACCCAAGCTCTGCTTGGTTTGCTTAAGTGGATTGCATATGATTCATACTTTGAAGAGGGGAAATTAATTTATCTAATAAATCAGTACATTCATTTCATGTAAAAGAATGGTGCAAAACAGCTTAGTTGCTGTGCCATTTTGGTAAAATTTTCTGTTACATGCTTTGAACAAAGGGGGAAAAGGGGGGGGGGAGAAAAAAAGATTAAAAGAAAAAAAAAAAAAACCTTCAATTCAACTCAAATGTTTTTAACAACTAGTAATGCTTTGTGGTGAATACTCATCTCTTGCTTTTTTTTTTTAAATCCTATGAATAGCATGTTAAGAAGTATGAACAACCATGTGAAAGAAAAGAATAGGTTTTGATTGATTTTAATTTGATTCATTCTTATTCTTTTATAGCCCAAGTCAATAAACAGCTGGCATTTCTGCAAGAAGAGGTTGCTAAGAAGACTGAAGATAATATCCGTCAGCAAGAAGAAATCACTCAACTATTGTCTCAAATAGTTGATCTGCAAAGGAAATTACGTGATGTGAGTAAACAGTTGTGTTAAATTGTGTTTTGTAGAACCTAATGCTCTTTTTGTATAATACAATCTTATTATGTCACCCTGGGAACTGTCTCCAAACTTTAGTCATAACCAAAACAAGGTCTTAACTGGAATTGCTCCAAAATGCTTCAACTAATGTTATTTTGAGATATTGACTGGCACAGCTTTAATCATAACAAAAAAAATATCTTTTTTTACTACAACATACTTTAAAATAAAGGTTTACTTACTTATTAACAAATAATTTAAACAGTACTATTTTTTAGAAAGTTTGTTTAATTGAAAAAAAAATAAATAAATAAACACATTATCAGATAGGAATATGCTAATTGAAGATCTCCTCTCTTTTGACCACAATTTGATATCTTGACAATCAATTCTCACAACCATTTCTGATAATGTTTCTTTTACTTTACCTGTTCTTTGTCAATCTAAAAGCTTGAATTCTATCTCTTTCACTGCTGTGAGAATGCTTTTGATGAGTGCTAAACTACAGCTGAGTGGCTGTAGTCTTTCTCCTTTTCTGCTACTTCTATAGTTCAGTTTCAAAATCCTTTTCTTAAGGTTTTCTTAATTTTTTAAAGTTAATCAGTACAAAAGATTTAATTTGGATTCCCAACAAAACAAGTTATATTTGTTGAACCTTGAAAAAATATAAACTAAAATAACTTTATTTTCTCTTTAGTTATATTGTTTTGAACTTATTTCATAACAAGTGCATTATTTGCGTCTTAATAAATTTTTAAAAAGTGCTAGTTTTTGAATACATAAAGGGTTTACTAGTTTTTGTTTCTACTGGAAGGTAAATTTCGGAACCATCTCAATTTTAAGATTATATATTTTAAAGTGTTCTCTGCAATATGATTTTAGAGACATGAAGCATCAGTAGTCTTGTTTTTTCTTTTATTTATTTTTGAAAATATTAGACAAAGGTAAGTAAGCTACAAAAAGAGTGAAGGAAGTGAAAATAAATATTCAAAGGGATTTAATTGTTTTAATTTTTGTGTTAAAAATCTCGATATTTTTCAAGTCTGTTTCAATAGGCTAGCTAGTTTGTAGCTTTTAACTTTCTCTCACTATTTGGAAACGTACCATGAAATATGTTTTTACATATTACTTTTAACCCTTTAAAAGTTTTTTGGGAAATGTACTATGCTCTTTTTATAGGTCACAGCTGATAATGAATGTCTTTCTGCCAAGCTTGAAATTGCTGAAGAATGCCAGCATGAATTGTCTGAGGAGCTGATAGACATGAAAGAAAAGTATGGAGAACTTATGACTGCTTTTCAAGAGCTTCAAGCTGAAGCAAAGCAAGCACAAAGAAATCGACTGCCCAGTGCAAATGCATGGCAGGGATTTGGCATGTACAATCCTTATGTCAATCCTGATTCCCTTGCCAATGAACTGGAGCAATCATTAGGAAGAGATAGCGATGGCTACTCGTCTGATGAAAAACCGTAAGTTGAGGTTTAAAGTGTTTTTGGAACTATTTGCTAAAAGAGATTATAATTATAAATAGCATTGATGCTTCAAATACCATCAAGGGTCTAGCCAGAGGATATTTGTTTCCCTTTAAGGACCCTTCAGAAACTTCCAACTGGTTAAGAGGGATTGTTCACAAAATTTTGATTTATGAAAACACCCTTCACTAAGTTCCAATTTACCAAATCGTGCTCTGCACAGAATTTTAATTGACCAAATCAGATCTTTCACACAAACTCATTTATTAATAAAGCAGTACTCAACTTGGAAATCTAATATATATTGATACAATACTTTTGGTTTATTTTGAAATTTTACTAAAATACAGTCAACTCACGATAACTCAAAGTCCAATAAATCAAAAATATTTTAGTTTTAGTTTTTATCAAGTTCTGATCCTTTGTCTTTAATTCCATGCTAATTATTCTCTATATCTCGAAGTTAACTTCCTTTAACTCGAAGTTTTTTCAAAGGTACTTGAAATTTATTTCGAAAGAATGAAAAAAAAAAGGTAGAAAAAACAAGTGACTATGAGAGAAAAAGCCATTCACCTTCACTTGGAATTCCTGCACATTAGACCTCTAAAGCAAGGAGAACACCTGTTGAGTCAATCTTTACTAATATTATAAAGAGAGAGGGCGGATTTTTGTGTGTTTATATGTTCGAGGTAATCTCCGGAATCACTGCACCTATTTGAAAAATTCTTTCACTATATGAAAGATGCTTTCTCACTGAGTAACATAGGCTATCATTTGAAAAAAATCTGATAATTAGTTCTTTTTTTATTCAAATTTAGGACCAAATTTCACGTAAATTGCCTATTATTGGCTATTAAAGGGGTGAAAAATTTTACACGTACAATAGTGCACATATTAATATTATATATCGTTGAAAAGGGTAGAATTTTCCGCTTTCTAAACAATTTATTTCAATGCTCTAACTTAATTACGGCGGAAGTAATTAGCGTTTTTAGCTCGAACTTTTTTAGGCTTAGCTGAAATTTAGGCACTACTTTCTTCATTAAATCTATCAATAAAAAGCGAAGGAGTTGTCCCACAGTTTTCTTTTTGGCAGCATTGGAAAAAGCCACATTTTTTACTCCAGATCTCTCTCGACCTTTGGTCGAAAAAATTAGCTTCTATCTTCAAAGGAAAAAAAGTTACAAGCGTTTTTAAATCCATTTCGAAATATGTCATTTTGATTCAGGTTGTCAACCATTTTATTTTCGCGTTTCCATGGTTACACTTTTTGAATCCATTGTTTTGTATCTGTTTTCTTAAACTTATTTTATTTCATGTTTCCATGGTTACGCTTTTAAAATCCATCTTTCGCATTTTAATTTCTTAAAAGTAATTTAACTCGCAACTCCAATAAACTAGAAGGAGCGCTTCAGCCAATGTCCAATGGCGGACGAAAAAGGTAAAACAAACCAATGCCATAACTTATAACTTACTTTTAAACTTAGTGACCGACAGTAATTTTTTGTCGTGTTTGTGGGAAGCTTTTTTTTCTATTCCTTTTAAATTACATTACAATACAAACTGTCTCAAGCCTCTAATTTACCCCAAAGAAAACACGCGGAACGGAATGTTTTACCTTTGTCAGTTGCGTTGTTAATCACCGCAAAGTAGCGTATTCGAGCTCTGGAGTTGCGAATATCTGTCATTATTGTTTGGAAAGGTAATTTTGCATGGTGCTTTTTTTCTTTTATTTAAGTTATTCTTTAAGTTATTCTTTTAATTTAATAGTTGAATATATGTCACTTGACTCAATTTTTGTTCTCAAGGTAGCAAAGCAGCTCTTAATAAATAAAGATTTGGGAGCTACTGTTAATGTGATTTTATACCTTTTTGTTTGTTTGGCGAAACATTTGTTATTGCCAAAGAAAAAACATCCGCTTCACTCGCAAAAGGGCTAGGTTCCGGTAGCGAGGTCGCTTGGCACATTAGGTGCTAAGCACTATAGGATTATTGTTTTATGACAACCATTAATGTAATTCCTTAATTTGGCGATTTGTTTTGAAAGAAAAAAAACTTTTGATTTGTTTTTATCCGAGTGAAATGTACAACATTTTCTTCTTTTTTTCCTGACGATGATTTTTGAATGTTCCACGGGATGTTTTTTTTTTCGTTAGACGGATTATGATAGCGTGGTTGCTGGGCAAGTTTGGCGATAAACAATAGAGCTGCGGAATTATTTTTACATTTGAAAGATATTATTTGATGTCTTTTTTGTTTATTTGGCGAAATATTTTAAACTGCAGAAAAAACCGCTTCACTCGCTAAATAGAGTTTTAAAGCAACTGTAAATCTAATTTAATACTTTGACGAAAAGTTTTAAATTCCAAAGAAACTTAAATAGTTTTTTTTTTTTTTGAAAAGGTGTGCACACATTTTATACAATTCACATCAGAGGGGGAGGGGAAGTCATTTTTTTTATTCAACGGACTTTCATTAAATTTTTAGCACGAGCATCGCTGTGCGGGTACTGCTAAAGTACGATAAAGGAGTTACACGTGTGGAAATGAGTATAGCTTGTTTTCTTTTGTTGTACTGTACCATTTACACTTAGACATGTTTGCTGGACTACGATCTGTTTTTAATCTGTCAAATTGTCAACTCAACTGATTGTACCTTTATTCAAAGGCTGACCTAAGTTATGGTGCAATCCCCTTCATTCTTTAGTTCAATCATTTGCTGTTGAGTTCCTGAAAGAGAGAGAGAGAGAGAGAAAGATTTGTCTTTACTATTAAAGACTTCTAAGCAAAAGCTAAAAACCTTAAATTTAGAAAGTAAACTTAATCTTATTTGTGACATTGAAAGGAATCCAACAATCAAAAAGAAAGATTTTTCAAAAGCGGTACGAATCCATGAATCCGAATTTGAAACGAATGAAGATGCGCACCCTTCCTGAAGTAGAATTGGCTCTATTCAAGTGGTTCCAGCAATATCGAAATCAAGACCATACCATTCCTATAAGTGTGTCTTTGCTGTGAGAGAAAGCAATGAATTTTGCTATATTACTGAACATAAAAAATTTCCACGCCAGTGCAGGATAGCTGGAGAAGTTAAAAACCAGACACAACTTCATCTTCAAAACTCTTCACAGAGAAACTACATATTGTGCAAAAACAGCTTTTAAGTTCTGTAATTTTGTCTGTTATATGTACATATTAATTAAAATATTTGATGGTTTTAATATTAAAATGTCGAAAACCTAAACTAGCGGTAAGTCGAACTTCCGATAAGTCGAAGTTTTTGGTCGATCCCTTTAGATTGGAGTTATTGCGAATTGAATGTATTTGATTTTTCACAATTTTATAATTGTTTTAATTCCCTAAAATAGGATCCAATGAAAATCCTGGATAGACCCTTTTGCCTTAGAAGGGAATATACACATTGGAATTTAGAGGAGCATGAAAGGATAATCTTTGATTTTTTAGTTTATGCCCTCTGCTTCTCCCACCCCTCTTCTTTCTTTTTTTTTTTTTTTTTTAGCATCAAATACACGAAGTATAGTCTTAAAGGCTTTACAAAAAGTAGTAATTCCCTGTTATCTATTGTTTGTCTCAAAGCAATGAGATCATACTCCCCCCCCCTCTTTTTTTTATTTGTCAAAAGTAAATTGCTATAAAAATGTTCACCAATACAGTGGTGGTCAGAATTATAAGGACAGCAGAAAATTGCACAGAAAAAAAGTTATTTCTGAAATAATTCAGCAAAATTTATACACAAAATGCCTTTTTATGCTAGAAATTGTTGTGAAAAGCAGAATATTTCAAAATATAAAATACAATTTTTTTTTTTTGAGATTAATAAAAAAAAATCACTGTTAAAACTGGACAAAATCATAAGGAAACGAGCATTTTGCCCTGAAAAAACCCTAGCAATCGATAATTTCCTCTTTTTTTTTTTCAATGACTTTTATAAGTATTGATGTCATGAAAGTGGAAGAACGTTCTTGAAAAATTTTATCCTGGTTTTCTCAATGGAGAAAATAAGTTCTTGCTTGTTTGGACATTGAATACCGTTTTTTCATACTTCGGGTGCCAGAATGCCTCACAAAGTTGCCATTAAACTTGATCAAGCCCTTTGTCGGGTCAGTACAGCAATTTCACAAAATAAGCATTAAACAATGATTTTGAGGTTTAAGAAAAATGTAGTTAGGCATTATCCTGCTGGAACAAATTGTTTAATAAGGTAATTAACAGTGTTTTTGTTTTGAAAAAATGCTGCTCAGTACATCAACATCACTCTCAGAATTCATTCTGCCATGCACAAAAAACATTGGTATAATTTCCGTCCATAGCGAAACTTCCACAGACCATGACTGAGTCACTTCCTAATGTACACGTTGAGATTTTTTTTTCCTTCATAGAGATTGTGCCAGAAGTAGCAAAAACCATCCAGTCCATCCTAATTAAACTTTTTTGCATCAGAAAAATAACATTGTCCCACTTTTTACCCATAACAACGTATTTTTGACAATTCCCATCCCTTGATCTCTTATGAATTTTGTAAGAGTTGGTCGTGACAATAGTTTCACATCGTGAAACTTTTAATTTTTTTGTAAAACATGTTGAATAGTTCGAGAACTGCATTGTAACTTGAATTCCCATCTAATATGTCTTGATGCTTGTCTTTTGGAGCAAGCTTGTCTCATTATCATGTGTTTCACATCTACAGAAACAGAAGATTTTCTACCTGTTTGTCTTTGTGGTCCTTATTTGCTGGGATTTTTGAGAAAGCTTAAAATGACCAATCTCTATCAATTCAGATTCGTTGCTATTTGAGGTATAGTAAGTCATGAAAATTTTCAAGCATCCACTTTCGTTTTATTAAATTCTTTTACTTTAGTGCCTAACGGCATCCTTATATAAATAATAGCCGATGATCAAGTAACTCGTATGCTTCAACAATGAAACTCGCGCCATGGCATGATAATTTGATAATATGTTTTGATAATGTTTAAGATGCAGGAAAATCTTTATTGTGACAAGGCTGAACTCGATCCCATAACTTAACTGTTTTATTGCTAAGACTCATTTCAAGGGAATGAAGAAACGAAAAAACGGTCAACAATGAACGCTACCTACTGGAGTTTAGGGTTAATCCACTGGAGTTAGTTACAATTTCAACTATCAAAATATCGCCAAACAGGCAATGGCTTCGTTTAAATGCAGAAGCAACTTTCACCAGTCATACCTTGACGGGCCCTTTTCTAGTAGCTGTAAAAATAGAATGTGATGTCCCCAAATGTTTAATGAGCATTTATATTGTTATGTAGTGCATTGTGCAGAGCAAAAAGCAAGCACATTTTGCTTTTTAGAAGACACAAATCTAATTGTCCTTATAATTTTGTCCAAATAACAGAGATTTATAAATTCAAACTTCATTGTATGAATACGAAATTTCTATGTATTTTCAATAAAATTCCTAAAAAGTGTCTTTTACCATTAGTTTCCAGTCATAAAATTTGCATAACTTTCCAACCAAATGCAGGCAAGATCTGGGGATTTTTCTTTTGTCCTTATAATTTTTGACCACCACTGTATAACTTGATATGATTGAATATAGTATAGGAACCTTGATATAGCACATATTTACTACACCTTACTGTTCAAAAGTTATATCAGTTGAGTTAAAATGTTCCATTTCAAGCTTTAAAATATATTTAAATCTTCCAGTTTTAGCAAAACACATTTGCTATCAAATGAGTTTGTAACATTTTATGGCGTAGCATAAAGTGAAATGAAAAACAGGAAATTCAAAGGGTTGGAACAGCTGGGTGTGGAAAAGTTGTATACCCATATCCCTAAGAAAAGTGTAGCATGATCCAGCAATATCTTTTGTCTCCAATAACTCGAAGAAATTTTGGGAAATAGTTACTTTTTATTAATTATTCTCGACAAACAAAATTCTATAAATCAAAGCAGCTAGAAGATTATGCAATAGTTCTCACTAGAAAAGTGTGCAGTATTAGATTATATGCAATATACCTACAGCCAAGTTATCACTCATGCAGTTCCATCCTTGATATGGACTTATTTGCCTCAAATAGTGAATGACCAAGCTGGAGGTAGATGTCATCTCATTGAAGCTAAGAGTGCCAATGAAACTGGTAGTTAAAGTAAATTTGGGTCATCAGCGACAGTCCCCAGCCATTGTGCGGTTCAACTCGCAACTCTAAGGCAAAGCTAAGGTATTAAGCAGTAAGTTACTGCCCTTTAGCCGGGGGCTTAGGTAGAACTACATGCAATATAAAGACAGCCCGTTTATCACATCCACAGGCAGCACTTTTGCCCTTGTTATGGAATGACATCTGCCTCCAGCTCGATTATTTGCTATTCCAGATGGATGAGTCCATAACGAGGACTAAACAGCACTCTCTGTCTGTTTGTGATAACCAGGCTGTTGGAATATTATTGCATGTTGTTCTGCTTTAGCCCAGGCTAAAGGGGGTTAACTTACTGCTTAGTATGTTACAAGTCAGATTCGACTATAAATGCAAGTACACATATGTAAACTAAATGAACACTTCCAAATTTTCACGTCTGAGCCCACCAGTAAATTAATGACTGACTCAAAGCTCACCATGAGAAGGTGGTTGCACAGCGAATCCCATCATAACCCTTCCCAACCAACCATCCAGCCATTGTATTATGTTAATATGTTTTTATTTTTGCTTTTAAAGGGATTGAAACTCAAAAAAGTTTAAGGAAGATTGATAATGAAATTACTTTTTGAGTAGTGTTAAAATTTCTTAAAGAACATACAATAATCGTGTATCAATAGTAAGACATCTAGTCTATCTTTTAAAATGAAAAAAAGTAAAAATTGCACTTTTTCTCAAAAACGCAAATTTTTTGATCGATCATCAGAGACAAAAGGTATATTTCTTTTGTGAAAAATTGATGTTAAGTAACTTGTAGTGAGGGGAAAACCACTGATTTTCTGTGGCAGTGTATTTTCTGCACTTCACAATTTTGCACTTTGACTGATAATGCGCTGAGAATTACAGTAACAGAAGAAGAATCATATCATTATTTTATTATACTGTTAACTTTTAAATTGTTTCAGTTTTCAGCTGTAATTCATCTAGCTAATAAATTTTCTTAATTGGAAATTTTATAACTCATTTAAAATTGGTTCCTTTACAAAAAAAAAAAAAAAAGACTGATGATCATTAAGTTATTTATTTATTGTGTCAAATAATATTTTTGACATACAGCTATTCATACTTTTAGCAATGTTCATTAAAGTACACTAAAAGCTCATGTTTGAAAAAATATCTGTTTAGAATACTGAACTATGTTTTCTTATTTATATGTCTTATACTACTCTTTATATGTTTTTATTCACTGTAATTGATCATAATAAAATGGTTTTGAATACTTTTTTAGCAGAAGCCACAGCCGAAAAGTGTTCAATACTGTTCGTTATGCCAATCACGGTTTTCCGCCAAGAAGCCGCTTTAGTTCCTCTCATTCGCATTATACGATGAGTGGCTCCCATTCTCGCCCTGGGTTGACTTCAACTTGTTTTTCATCTCTCAGTCAATTATCATCCTTATCATCAGGTTTTAACGACCTTGCATCTGATTCAGAATCTGCATATGCAGAGAGCTACAGCACAGATGACGAAAATGTCGATACGTAAGTGATTTGTATTTATCTTTATTATACTTTCTTTGATTAATAAAGACCGAACTGAAGTCTGCAAATGTCTAAAATTTGTGTGGAGTTTCAGGCGTTAACAAGAAAACTTAGACATTTTAGAATTTTAAGAAGGTAATTAGTATTGTAGGTGTCAAATGTTCTTTAAATGTAAATTAAGTTTAATTAGTTGAAAAAAAATCAGCATTTTTTTAATGAACATTATAATAAACAATGATGCAAGAACAGTTTTTTTTTTTTTTAAATCTTTCTACTGTGTTTTGCTGCAGCACTACAATGTATTTCACTATTTTTATGATCTTTTGTAAAACATTTTGTTAATCTGTGAGTTTAGAGATATATTACAATTTTTTGTTCTTTTCTTTTTGTGTATGATCAGTCACATAAGATAAATCAGCTAAAATTTTTTCAGAAAAGCTTCTTTTTATAGTTAGTTTAAAGTATCAGTACCCAGTATATGTATCTATATGAAATACATATTGCCACGAAAGTTCAAAATCTGTGTAACTCTTAATCTATAGCTGTGCTGATTTCATTTAGTGATTCTCAACTGCTCTGTAGCAGAGTCAGTTTTTCAGGAGTATTATAGTTCAATGATGATAAATGAAAATGCTTGCATGTTTGGTGTTAATGTGTTGACATAGGAATCTCAATTTTACATGAGTGATTTCTATAAAACTGATTCATGTATAAATACTTTTTAATATTCATTTATTGACTCGAAAACTGGATGTTATTTTTAAATGTTTTTGATAATATATTGTAAAAATATGATAACGAATTTAAAAAATACGGAAAATATTATGAATTCTCCTTAAAATTGTAGTATGAAATGTCAAAATAAATAATTTTGCTTTACAAAATAAAAGTTTTTATTAGTTGTGCAACAATACAATAAATGAAAAATTTACTCCGTTCAAAAAAATATCTTTTTTCTTTGTTATTGAGTACAGGTTTGTACTGTTTAAATGGAGTCCTCTTAGTTATCTTGATATAAACGTTCAACTCTGAAGGGGCATGCTAAGGATTGAAGCAACTGTTTGCTATTTTGTATATTGCCTTCATAAAACCTTTTTATATATTGCACATAATTTTTCATAACTCAGTTGAGTCAAAAAACTTTTTTTACATGAATGACGTTAATTCTTTTACTAGTTCTTAAAACATATTTTTAACCCCAGGCCAAACCTATATTTATTGGGGAATTTTCCAAAAGAAATTCTTAAACTTTTTTGAACTGTAAAACTAGCTCTTAGTACAGATGAAGAAAAGTTAGTTCATTCACTCACGTACAGAAAGTTCATATTAAAAAAAACGACACATTTTAAGATAAATTTAAAACCGATAGTTATCCATCATTCTGACGTTTTGAATCTTTCATGTGTGTGCAAAACAAATTTATGTGCTTTCTTTGCATTTTAGATTTGTGAGTGGTAAAACTGAAAAAGTAAGGCCAAATCATCTAGATGTTGGACTACACAGCTTAAGTAGTGGTTTTGGCACATGCAATGACATCAATAATGAACTAGACAAAAGTTCAGGGGATTCATCGTGGACTGCAAATTTCAAGAAAAGCTTGTATGGCCGCACAATAAAAAGATATCAATTTCCAGAGAAGTTGCAAATAATTAAACCATTAGAAGGTATGAACTGCTCTAAACTTCAGCTCTAAATTTTTGTGTAATGAATTTGCTAATACAATTTTTAAAATTATAAAACTTCATAGTTGAATCTGTATGATAAAATTTGTACTTAAAGTAATAGTTTGAGTTTGTGGTATACTAATTAATTTTGAGAAATATACAAACCATCTATGTATGACTGTTGTCTTTTTATGACTGTTTGGACATTTTGAGCTCAATCTATTGAATTTCAAGATCAATTTTCATTCCTATGCTCAAATTTTTGTTAAATATTCTTTTTGCATAAATTTTACAAATTTAAATCTGTAAATAAACTCCTTATTTTAATTCTGAACCATTCACTTTTTCATGTTCTCTCTCATCGGTTGTTGGGATTTCAGACCTTGCAGATCTTGTTAAATTCAGGGAGAAAAGTTATAAAATTGAATACGAGGTAGCATCTTAGAAATATGCAAGGATCAAGCATCTTAGAAATGCATAATCGTTTGATTTATTTTGTTGGAATTTTTTTTTTTCACAATGCAGTTGCTGGTAGTGATGTGGACTAAATTTTATGGCGGAAGTTCAAGCTTTGATTCCTTTCAATAATTGTGATATTGTTTCATATGTTTATTCTTTTCCTCTTGCTTTAGTAGATTAATTTTTATTTTTTTTTAAACCTACAAACAAATGATTTTATAAATGAGGTTTTTGTGAAAAATTTAGATAAAAATGTTTTTTTTTTTTTAGTTTTGAAAACTCATTCCATGTTTAAGATGATTAAAAGCAGATTATATATGTATATATACAGTAAAATCCCTCTAATGTGGACACTAACAGGACATACTTTTTGGTCTTTTGGTCCACAATAGAGGGGTGCCCGCAGGACAGGGGTTCGAATAGTGTTATTTGCCTTGGTATTGGGGAATTAAAAATTGTCCGCATAAGAGGGGTGTCCTTTATGAGAGGTTTTACTGCATATAATGGAATAAGTTCTCTTTTTAATATGTTTACATATAAAAGTATTTTATTAAATGCAACTTGAAAAATTTTAGGATCACAAACTTTGCACCATTGGCAGAGGCTAGCAACCCCTCACTTAGGTGGCATATTTGAACATAGACCTGGTGTAAAAATAAAAGGAGAAGCCAGAATAAAGGAATTTGATGAGAAAGTTAGTCTTGGAGACTTTGAGGAAGATGAAGGTAATAAAAAATAATTTCTTTTTATCTTTTTAAATAATTACATCATTGTTGAATTTTGAAAAATGATTTGAAATGCTTTGTACTGATGAAGCAAATTTTTTTTCTTCTGTCCTTAAAAATTCTGCAAAGATTTCTATAGCCATTTACATGTTGTTGAGTCACAATATAGTGACCCTATTTAGATTATCTATGAGTTACTGTACCAACTGCATGAATACGAAAATTCAAAAGATTTCATTTTTCTAAAAAGTTTGAATAAAATATTTTTAGTGTCAAACTGTACACTAAGTGAAAAAATAAAATGTATAAGAATTTTATACAAAAGAAAACTTTAAACTTGAAATTCAAACAAAAATTTCAATTCATGCAATTAATCATGTGTAATTTTCTTCAAATTTAAAGAAAGTAATTGTTTTGTATGAAAGTTTTGCGAAGTCTTGCATTGTGGAGCAAAGTGAAATAGTGGGATAAAGTGAAATATTAAAGTTTTGTGCTAATTTTTTAGTTCCAACTGCCAGACAATATTTTGAATATGTTACTAAGCTTGTAGTTGATTTTAGCCAGAAAATAGTTATTCTCTTAAGATCAATGTATATACAGTTAATTTTTGACAACGGGAAGTACCAAGGAAACTGACTCAATGTCATACAGGGTTGTCATGAGTAAACTACGCTGTACATTTTTTTGCAGTCATTCTTTTTTGTATCATTAATCAGTAAATTCTATGAAAATAAGTATTTCAATGAACTGATTGAAATACTTATTTAATGACTATAGCAAGAAATTTTAGTGTTTAATAAAGTGTTGGCAATATTTCTGCTATTATGTATTAACTAGCTGACCTTTGTGAAGCATTCAGGCTCAAAATTTACAGCCTTGCTGTTAAAATGTTACATTAAAGTTTACATATTTGCCTGTTAGAAATTACTGGACTCAGTTACTCATGAACTAGTTAAGATAATGGCTTAAAAATATCTAATCTTTCATAGTTCTGTGTGTTTAATGAAAGTATGAAGTTTCAGAAAGTTATCTGCATTCTTTAAAGAGTTGTTAAACATTCAGTTGTCAACAGGCAAATAAAAAAATCCTAATTCAAAAATATTAAAAGCTTAAAAACTAACCAATTAAGATATCAAGATGAAGCATAGTACTTGGTACATGTAAACCATTGAGACTGCTCATAGTAAGAGGATGAAGCAAAGTATTCCAATAGAAATCATTTTATTTTAAAACATTATTCAACTTTCCAACAGTGATACTTTTTAAAAATCATTATTGCTCCAACCTAGATGGCAGCCCAGTTCTGCCTTTTTAAAATTCAAGCTCACATTTGCAATCAAACCGAACAAATTCTTATTTTTCCCAGTTTTTTCTAAGTGTAATGTTTTTAAAAACCACGAAATTGTCAATTGTTTCTTTTTCGCCCTGAGTCATGAAAATAAACTTAGAAATAGTTCCTAATTTATGAAAACCAAGGGAAAAGGTTAAGGGAGTTGTGCTTTACCTAAAAGAAATTACCTAAAATGTATGTAATTAATATACAAATTCTTGCTATATTCTTATACTGTAAAACAAAATCTGTATTGATGTTGCAATAGACCTTGGGAGGAAATGTCCCTTGGGAACAGTAGTTATACTAATAGTATTGTATCAAAAATTAATTTTTAAAAATCATTATTATTATTATTATTATTATTTTTGTGTGTGTGTTGGGGTTCCAGCTCTGTCGCAAAATGGATTTCACTTTTTTTGGCTTATGATCTGTAAATTCTGTAATTCTTTTGGTGTTGAAAAAATTGGTCTTCATTTTTAAAAGCATACAGTAAAGTCCTGATTATACGCAGAATTGGGTGGCACAAATGCCGTTGGATAATAAAAATCGAGGATAACTGAAAAACGGCTAAAATGAGGGACAAATAAGGTAAAAACTGTCTTTTCTCAAAAACTTGACTGTATTGATGCATAATACTTTCGACAAAACGGTGAAAATCAATACAGTACAGTAAAAACATTTTGTGTTTTTGCACAACGGAACTTAGCTTTAATAAAGAACAAGTGTATGTACGATGAAGAAAACATAAAAAGTAAATAAATAAGCACGTAAATAAATGAAACAAAAGCAACCGAGTTGAAATTTATAAGTTTTTGGAAAAAAAACCAGCCACTGGTATTTGTTTTTTGCTGTGAAAATACATGCTCCTGATTGTTGATTGAGTGGTGGATAATTGAGAATTCACTGTATTTTGATATTTTTCCTCCAAATGTTTCAAAATGTCTTTTGAACTATATTCATTATTTTTTTCCACTGCAGATTATGCTAATCCAGGAAAGAGTTTCATGAATACATCATCTGTATATACATTTACCACTTCTGCTTTCCAAAATCCTAATGATCTTACTAGCGTAACTCCTAGGTATGTATTTGTCTTAGATGTTTCTCTTCTCTTTATAAACATTATCCACTAATGCATTACTTATCAAAATATTTAGTAGCATTTTTTAAAAACATGTTCTTTTAGTTTATAACACAATTACTTTTTCACAGCATTCTGTTAAGAACACAGATAAACTGTACCAAAATGTCTGTAGATGCCAACTAAAATTTCACAGTAAGCTTTATCCATTGTTTTATGGTTGCCCCAATTCCCTATCAAATAACCATACTAACAAGTTTTTTTTATTTGAATGTGATTTCTTCCATTTATTTGGATTTCATTCTTTGTAAACTAATGCATGATCATTCATGCTAATATGTTCCCCTCTCTTTATAGCGCAGTCACAATCCATAAAATACCCATATATAAAACCAAATATTTTTTCTCTTTGTGAATAAATGAAACTTATGATAATTTTTTTAAAGTTTAAATGTAAGAAATGGTTTCTCAAAATTTTAATTGCACAATTTATTCTTACTTTCTTCTATATCTAACATGTGAGAGAAAATATTGGTTTTGTGCAAATTTTTACAAATTATGTTTACTCTTAAAACAAAAGAACAAAGGAAAGTTGTTCGTATGGTTAAGTGGCCTATGCTTTGTATCACAAGAAGAGAAAGAATGTAGAGAATGAATGAAAGAGTGTAAGGAAAACAGGGACAAAGTATACAACAGCCAACGCGCACTCCTAATCAGTTGGTCGTCGCCTCCCCCCCCCCCCCCCATAAAATACAGTGTACCCCTCCTAACAGACACCCCCAACTGTGGACACTCCTCTTATGCAGAAAAATCTTAATTCCCTGATTCCAAGGTAAATATTATTATTAAACCCCTGTCCTGCAGACACCCCTCTATTAAGGCCAAAAAAAAAATTGTCCCGTTAGTGTCCACATGAAAGGGGTTTTACTGTAGTTAAAATTTATACTGCTCCAACTCCTACCCCATCCCCAGTTTACAAATAGGCTAACATGGCCTCTCGTCGCCCCTGAATGTAAAAGAGCAAGGGAGTCAGCTGAAAAAGAAGTTTCGATTTAGCTTTTTTTTCTAAATCAGAGTCAGATGGCTGTGCCTGGCAAGGTCAACTGGCATCTTTTGCCTCAGAATGGATTGACATTTCTCCTATCATTTACCCTAGTTTTCTCCAAATCATCATTTTTATCATGTGCACTCCTTTATTTCTAGTTACTGCATTTGTAGAATCATGTTAAATTCAAATCATTTTCATTCTCATTTTAAAATTGCTTTATTAATATGCTAAAATGTATAGCTTTGTTGAAATGGATTCAAATTATACCATGAAATAATATTAAATGTTTTATTTGTGTTTCAAACATGAAAATGATTTTAAGCTAGTGTGCTCGTTTAAAGAAGTAATTAAGTTGGGTCATGTATGTATTGTACATAAGTTAATCCATCTTTAAGGGATTTGAATAATTTGTATAAGTTGTATGCTTAGTAATTCTGCTGAATAATTCAGCGGGTACGGTGTAAAATTAATATAAGTTAACTTTCTGTTATTGAAAATGTTGCTTTTATGTTCTTATGTTGACTAAATTTTCAATTATTTGTTTTGCAAGGCTTTCTTAAATACTTCATTTTTAAGCACTTTTATTATACTTGACCTGATTGTCATAGAGTAATCTGAGGCCTACTTTTGCTTATATCTCAGCAAAAAGATCATTTAGAGACTTCGGGATTTCACTAAATGATTTGCTTAATCTTAAGGTACAACTTAACGCTGAAAAATTAATATTCTGAAATAAAATTATTATTTCAGTTAGGATGAAAAACAATAAATGCATGTAATTTCCCTATTAATCATTTGAATATCAAACCCATTGTTACAAATTTTAATGCCTTGCAACAGTAATGTTAATAGTAATCATAATGAAAATTTTGAATCAAGGCTTCTCTGAAGCAAGCATTAGTATTTTTATCCTCACCTACGCCAATGATCGATCACCGGGCTAACTTGTATGTTGTGGAGCATAAATTAGTTTGGGAAACCTTTAATATCTAAATGAATTAGCACACGAATAAATCCCAGAGAGGAACGTGGATTAGTTTTTAGTGTCAGTTGCTTAAAGTTTCAGGCATGCATATAGGTTTTTCTTTCTTTTAGTATGGAGCATTTAAATGAAAAAATAAGGTGAAGTTTCGTGGTGGTAACATTATTTTTTTTCTGAAGTACATTTGCACTAAAAAGAAAAAAATAACACAAATTTTTAAAAAATACTAAGCATTTTTCATAATGCACTCAAAAGGACAAAATAACTTTCTTGGATCAGCAAGAACAATTCAAGTATTCCTGTAGTTTTCAATGATTCCAAAAAACTGACACTACAAAGAAAAGTGCAGCTCAAGTCATTTCAAACCAAACCTTCCCATTAAGAAAAATAAACATGTTTCAATGCTTAAATTTATGATTGAAAGCTAGATAATGATACGGAATTCTCTTCATGACTTGAGCCCCACTTTTCTTCATTTGTAGTGTCAGTTTCTTGGAATCATTGGAAACTACAGGAATACTTCAATTGCTCTTGCTGACCCAGGAAAGTTATTTTGTCCTTTTGAATCCATTTGTCCTCCTTTATGAAAAGTGCTTAGTTTTTTTTTTTTAATTCTGTTATTTATCTTTGTCATATTAGAGTTAGGAGAAATAATTGAAATAAATAATGCTTTGCTGTCATGTTATGAATATAGCAAAACTTTAAAGAAATAAATATCTAGTTTGACCGGAATACTAAATCCAAGAAAAAAAAAAAAAAAACTTGCAATTTTCAAAATCAATTTATAAAGTTAAGAGAAAAAAAGAAATAGAAGTTGAAGCTTCAGCTTTTTTTTTCTTTTCAAGTTTCTTCAGGTGTCTATAATATCAGCTGTTGAGTGTTTACTTCTAGGAATGAAAAACTGAACTGAAGAAAAGTTTTCTTCAAGCATTGCATTGAAATTTACAGAGAATGAAATACAATGGATTTTATACTCAAATGAATTGTGTACTTTTAATGGATTGATGCATCAAGTGCTACAGGTTTTTTTTAAGATCTCTTATGAGTATGAGTGAAATATGTAATGATGATTTAGTCGACCATTCAAAACTACCAGCTTTTGTCTGATGTCTTCTGATCTAGAAGCTCATTTCTTTCATTGAAAAAGGGATTTTTGTAAACCTGAAACACATACGTTTATTACTATTTGTGCATTTCAATCCTTGTTTAAATGCACAAAAAGTTGTATTTTTAAAAAATAAAGTAGTCTTAATGTTTCAAAATTTTTGTCAGCTCCTCGTCAGGGAAGTAAACTTGAATATGAGTAAGGATTTCAAGAGGGAAAAAAAAGAAAAAGAATTTTAAAGGAAATTTTTGCTTTAAATTTTCTTTAGCACATAATGCTGATGGTTACCTTTAGGCTCTCTTTCATTATCATCTCCTTGATCTTTGTTTTAGTCTGAAGTGCTGCTTTCATAAAATACTTGTCTGGAAGTTCTTACAGATTAGCTTGTATTACCCTTTGTTCTTTCCTAAATGTTACTTTTAACTTGATTTGTTTGTCTTGTTTGAGCTGTGCCTTTCATTAACTAAACAAATTTAAAATAATGTAACAATGTATTAAAAGTCAGTGCTGAAGCATCAAAAAGTAAAAGCAATTTAATTTTTGTTTCATTTATTCCTAAGCATCAACTAATCACTATAACAACATATTAGAGAGAGCTATGGAACAATATTATTGTCTGTCCTGCCTGATCAACAATTTTCTATTGTTATAAACTATTCTGAAACTTATCTATGGATTTTCATCCTTAACTACTCTAAAATTAGTTTAATCTGGTTAAAATTAGCTTAATTTATAAAAAATAAAGTAAAATAACATTAAAATTTGATTTTTTTTTTTTTTTTTTGGTCTAACTTATCTAAAAGATGAAGGTTACAAAGATTTTCATTAGTGTGTAAAACAAGATTAACACAGATTGTATTGTTATAAGATATGCTAGAATTGGTGTTGTTACCAAAGTTTAGTTTACTTCAAAGTTTGTTTAATAAGTTACATATTTCTAACTATAAAAATTGAAATATTTGTTTCTTATTTTTTTTTAAATTTATCTTTAGCCATGCCGTTTTGGTGACTGAATTATATTTCACCTTCAATTGTTATCAAAATATTTTACTTCATATTTCTTTGTGTCAAATGGTAGAATGAAGTATTCTATTGTGTCTAATGTAACAATAGCTTAGAGATGAAATATATCTAGAATATATAATTAGACACCTCTTGTGTTGAAAAATATTTCATTCAAAACAAATAAATTCTTAGGTTTTCAAGGTCTTAAAGTGTCACATGTCATGATTTTTCAATTAAATATGTTAAAAAATGTCTTGTCCCGTGCTTTATGTTACCTTTGTTTTCCCCTTTTCACCTTATAGCTACCCTTCTCTGCAACTGTCTACAAGGATAACTTCTCAACCCCCATCCAATCTAAATAGTCCCCAGCAGAAAACAACTGTACCTCTCACTGGCCGAAGCTTGGCAAAACTCTTGACTGAACGTGGAATTCACGCTATGGTACCATCAGCTCTCAGTCCTTCGGTAAAGGTTAGCTCAATGCTTTTGCTTTACTGCTATTGTAATTGCTCTCTTTTTTTGAAGAATTAGCAATAGCTGAACTCAATCCTCACACTCTAATTAAATTTTTATGATGCGCTTTTACTGTCATACTTGAGCTTTTGTGTGTGTGTGTGTGTGTGAGCTAATTTATGAAAATATACCATATGTTCTATTTAATAATTTATTTATTTATTTATTTGATTGCACCCTTCAATTTTATTCACATGATTTTTTTTACTGTAAAATATGTATGAGTTTTCTTTAAGTATCACTAAAATAGATAGATATTCCATGGGATTTTTTTTCTAATTTTGTCTGAATCTGAAAAATTTCTATACCTAAGTTGTAGCAACAGCTCAAATTACTCCTCAAATTCTAATTAAATTTTCGTGTTACTCTTTTTTTTTTTGTCATACTTGAGCTTTTGTATGTGTGTCTGTGTATTATTATTATTATTATATTTGAGCGAATTCATAAAATTATATTCATTTGCATCCATCAACAACTTATTATGTATAAATGCATCATCATTTGATAGATATTGTAAACATTTGGGGTTATGAAGACGTGTGTTTGCTTTGGATATAGATTTAATTGTAACAAACATCTTTAAGTAGTTGCATTGAAAACGGGGAATGAACTTTAAATTTTTGTTGCTATAGAAAGCACCTCTTTATTTTTTTGTACAGAAATAAGTAAAAATACATGCTTTCATTATTTATTTCTTTTTACTAGCTGACCCAGCCACGCATTGCTGTGGCGAAGTAGTTGGTATATAGTCTTTTACTCAATATTTTGACAGAATCTAATTAATATTTTTAGTAAAGCTTAAAATAGTCTAGCCAATTTTTAAACAAATGAGATTGATAATGGGCGTGTTAGGCTGATTTAAGTAATTATTGAATTTAGTAAGTACTAACTAAATTTTCAATGGTTAAAGCATGGCAAATATGACTTCGGCCAAAAATAAAAGCAAAATAACTTGAAAGTGATAGTAAATATCGAAACTGATTGTAATATATCAGAACGTAGAAAGTAAACATAAACCAACATCGACTTTTAGAATGTACACTAAATTTTATTTATCTCAGTTTTTCTATATTTTTTTGTAATCAATAACTTTTCTACAAAATACATTAGCTAAATTAAAAACATATAAAAATTAAATTTCATAGATGAGGTAGATAACATTGACTTCGATCTATTCTTTCTATTATTTGAAAACTAAAAATTATCTAAGCACTAAGTTGTGCGCAATATTCTTGCTTAACCTGTCTTTTGCTAACACGAATAGGTATGATAACTTTCCCACTCGTGAGTAGGCAATAGATACAGGGTGTCCTGAAAAAGACTGACTGTTTTCAAAAATTTATAACTGGAAAATGGTTAATGATAAAAAAAATAATTTGTGCAGAAAATTCATGTGGTGGCCCATAAGTTTCGTCCCCTAGAGCTCCAAAGTTTAGTTCAAAAGTTCTTCAATAGATCGCGCTGCAGATAGAAAGCCTCTAAGTCAGAAAATAATTATTGGAATTCACCGCTTTTTCCTCCAATTGCGACATGTGGTTGCAGCCAGCAGCAGGCATTTTGAAAATATTGTTGCGAAATTTTATTTATTAAAAACATTTTTCGAAAAACTATGATGTAATTTTCTGCCTTTCTTTAATTTACGGTCTTACATCTGCTGCGCCATCTATTGGAAAATTCTTGAACTAAATTTTGGAACATTGTGGGACGAAACTTACAACCCACCACATGAATTTTCTGCAAAAATTATTTTTTTTATCATTAATCCTTTTATTGTTATGAATTTTTGAAAACAGTCGGTCTTTTTCAGGACACCCTGTAGTCGCCCATGAGAGAAACATGTATGTTTCAAGTCCAAACCGAAAGTAGACATTGTTCGGTATTGAGATCCATTTATGGTCTTTTTAAAAGCTAAACGAATAGGAAATTGAAGCCTTCCAAATGTATTTGAAAATTATGACGCTATTAATCGCTGACTTGGTAACACAAAAATTTCTCCTTTAAACTTTTCTGTAAAAAATGTTGAAATTTTGATGAAGAAACGTGTACCGTTGCATAATCTAGGTGGGTTTAAATTGTGAAAAAGAATAATTGGTGAACGAATTTTCAACCGAAAATCGTCTAGTGGTATTCCTGGTATATCCAGAGAAATTAAAAATTCAGTTAGAATGTTTACGGCTTTGTTTTCATCGACAACTGTATAGCTTTGTTCAGCATCACCGGTCAGCACAATCTGATTATGATTTTTTTCAGCTGTCAGTAATGGCTCATTATTCACAATAATTGTAGCTAAGACAGCGCCATTGCACTGTTTTTTCTCGTTGCAAATCAGTCTCAACTAAGTCGGTGACCAATCGATCAGGTGATATCACACCATAATGAGGAAACAACAAATTTGAAATTGAAATGTATAAATCTTCAATCAACACTAAAGCTTCATCATACATTTTTGGTGTAAAATCTAGATTTCGACATTGGTGTATTTGTTGAACTCTATGGTGTACATCTTCTAGCATAAAATTTATGTAATTTGACAGAACCCACAGAAGTGATGATTGTGTTGGATATTATGTCGTGAAAATTACCTTAAACAAATGACGAATACTGTTTCTCGTTATGGAAAACCTGCTTTAGAAAATGCAACTCCCAATCATGTGTGCTACCATTAATTACAATTTGCGAAATGCATCGTGATATGTATTAATCACTCGACAATTAACGGTCCGCAAATATTCCCGTCTTTTAGGGAATGTTGAATGAAAACAAATGCAAAAACAACATTCACTTTGTTTTGGATACACAGTTTTGTTTTGGATGGAGTTTTGTCCCAATGTCTTGGCTTTAATTTTTAAATGTGCCCGAGATGGATGCATGTTGTGTTCTTTGCTTGCGTGAATTCCGTGATTTTTTTAATTTTATTCAACACTGTAAAAACAAATAAGAAACGTCCTGAAAAATAATGGGCAGCAAATACGCCCAATTTCTGCCAGTAACATATCTTAGAAAAAATAGGAGCGTATCCCACTAAAAGTCAGAAACCTTTCTAAAATTATCCTGAAGTCTTTTTGAAGAATTCCGAAACCTCTCCGATTCGAGACAATCATTTCTCTGAAACCTTTAGAGAGAACCGAAGAAAGATTAAAAATAATAGCTTGGCACATTTTTCGACTTACCTAGAAGCCAGTCGTGTTGCTGGACCTACAGAAAAAGATTAGGTAAGTTGAATAGAAAGCTTGACACCTCTCTACTTTTAATAGAAAGCTCCAACACTAATGCTGCAAGCATGGCGAAAGGTAAAACAGACTTGCAAGCAAGCATCATGGTGTAATTCGTCTGCAATTCCTTCAAAGCTACGGATTCCAGAGGCTCATTCACTATCATTGAGAGTTTAATCAATGTAGACCGAACGCAGTCGAATTGAAGCCGATACACTTAATAAATAAGCTCAGTTAATCTTTAAACTGGAAATTAAAAATATTTTTGGCAATTGTGAGAAGTCTCATTCATGACGTTTGTAGCAGTTTAGGAAACTTTTTGAAGCAGATACTTGATTTCCAAATAAAATTGTTGAGGACCTGTGAAATCCCAACATATTCTACGGAAATAATCAGTGACATTTCGTATTTGTTTACAGTACATGTAAAATAGCGTAGAACATTAGTAAATAATTTTATTTCTGAGAATTGGACCAAACACATTAGGTTTTTGCAATGTAAAAAAAAAAAAAAAATCAGGATCGTTTTTGGTGGTTCAAGTGCTTTCCGTTGAAAATATCTTCGGTAAAATACACTCGTTGACCGTTTTCAAGATGTACTGCAAAATGCTGTACAGAAGGGTCTCTTTCGTATGTGAAGAAGCCATATACCTTCATTGCTGTTTTTATGTCCACTCATCGCGTTTATTCGGCAATGTTGTCCATATCTCTTACTTCAAATGCTACCAAATAAGGACCTTTAATAACGTATTTGACGAAGTATTTAATGGATTTCTCGGAACTGCAAAACTCGACATTTATATGAACCTCATACGGTTTTAAAAGCAGTGGTGAGTATGGAACTACCCGCTGCTTATCAATTTCAACTTGATTTGTAGAATTTGAATTTAGATTGAAAGGTGCGGCCTCCATACTCCTCCTTTCTACGGCGATATTTTTGATAACCATCAATATCCGTAACATAGTATCATTTGTAAAATTTAATTAAGAATGAAATTTTTGAGGATGAATCAACTTCTAACGCCATCTAGTAAGAATTTACAGAACCAAACAATCAATAATGTATAATAAACATTTTATTTGCAATAAAAAATTATAAAACCCATCCTATCTTTTAAGTTGGACCTAATTACAGATACGTATGAAATTTGATAAAAATCGGTTCAGTAGTTCCGGAGTTTACCCTGAACAAACATCGTGACACGAGATTTTTATATATATAGATATTCATTCAAAATAAGCATCAGCAATTTCCATTTCAACTATTTCATTCTTCATTATTATGTTACTCCTTCCATTCTGTTTATCATGCTTGCTGTACAATGAGTACTTGTACTTTTATTTTACTTGAACAGTTTTAGTCAAATGTGCAAAAATTTTATTTGTATGTGTTATTTTATTTCGCCTGATGGTGATGTTAATGCATTGTAAGTCAATTGTTTTAAGTTGGATATTTCAATTCATAAGTAAATAAGAAAAGAGTTTTTACATTTATTTAGCAAATATTCTGTAACAGCAAGGGTTTACAGCTGCTACTTTTACTAAACTAAAAATTAGCTATGATTTGCACATTTTATTTTAGCATAAATGCAGCACTGTCCCTTTCCTCCCGACACTCCCCTTTATCAATTTCTGACAAACTATTTGACACAATATTTCTTCTTTGAACTTTTATTCTTTCACAAAACTTTACTTATAACTGTTTTCACAAATATCAATTGCATAAAATTCTCACTCCCAAAAAATATTCAAAAATTCACAAAAATGGTAGATTTTTTTTTCTGCACTGAATCTTCTATTTGGTTTATATAAGTTTCAGTATTAATGAATTTTTCTTACAGTCCATATCTCCCCCTCCGACACCTGCTCCTTCGCCTGAAGGATCTCCACCATCAACGCCTTTGCCATTCAGTGCTGTCAGGATACCAGACTTAGTAGGCAGTGCTTCCATAGCCAAGGGCTTTCATCTGTTGAAAAAGCCTCGTCGTTCTCGTTCCCAGCCACCTCCAAAACGAAGTGGTAGGGAAGCTTCGGTTGGGCTCAATTTAGACTTGATGGAACGTATTGAAGGAGTCGGACTCAAGACGCTCCTCCCAATTGATGATAGCATAAAAATCAAAAAGACCTTGAGCAGTGAGACTCTGATAGATAGTGTTCCAGTCACAGCTACCGCTGAGCCGGAAGTTTCTACTGCAAGTAAACCTGCTTGTCAAACAGTGTTCTCTTCTTCAACTTCCATCGCGAGCTCTTCTCGTGCTGACAACGCTCCAAGAAGGTTCATGAGCCCCGAGACCACTCTTGACAAGCCATGGGGCTACGTTCCGACGTCTGTTACGTTCATGAAAAGTCCGGCTGCGATTGGTTTGACCCCCACGGTGGCCCCACCTCTGTCTCGTATGCCGAATCCTGTTTTGCAGTTGAACAATCTTCGGAGTATGAGGCCTAACTCTCCTGATGTCGGTACCATTGGTACAGTGAGGACACTGAGGAAAGGAGGTTACATCTGAAAACATGAAAAGCATTTAGAATGTGGGTTTGAATAATGTTATGAGTGGTGCAAAATTCTGGACAATGAAGTTTCACATTTATATGTTTCTTAGCTAAGAATTTAGCTGCGTAGATTGAGTGCTAAATATGTTTTTGTTGAAACAAAACTTTACTTAGGGGAGCATTTGTTTAAATAAATTTTAAAAATATTAGCTTTATTTTGAGTATTTATGTTATTTTGGTACTAAATCGGACTTAAACGCATAACATCAAATGTTCAAAGGAATGATATTTCCATCATAAAGTTTTTATCTTTTAAGTACTTTTGTGAAATATATCACTCATATCACAGTCACTAAAATATTTACATTCAGCTTGCTGAATGAAAATTGTCTCCTATCATTTCAGTTTTCAGATTTTTCAATCAAATTAACTATTAAAAAGAAAATGATATTACTGTCAAAATCGGGATCAGTTGAAATGGTAAATTTAGGTTTATAAAAATGTACTTATTCGACAAATTTGCATAATTACCATAAAAAATTAGCATCTCCAAAACGTTGAGTCAGTTAGGAAGTTTTTTTAAAACTTTTATTTAATAAGTAGAAAAAAAAAAGGAATTTTAGGGCATTGTAGAATTTTTCTTTAATTTTATCCTGGAAGTTTGGAGGGAAAAAACTTCAGTTTTTATTTTTATGCTGGGAGTGAATCAAACAAAATATTTTAGAATCTAAATCATGTTTTTGACTTCAAGTACTGTGAGATATAATTTTCTTTTTAGAATTGTATGTTTTAACTCACTTATAGAAATATTCTCGGCAATATATAAATGCTATGGTTTTAACTTCAGTTCAGCCAAAACCTATTTTATTGTCTTATATTCATTTGTTTACCTAATTTTAGAAAGAAAAAGGGCAAATTAAATGATAACCTCTATTTTTTAAAATTGTGCATGTTAAAAATTTCTTGGCTTAGCCCTAATTTTAGAAGATCCCCACCCCCCTTTAAAAAAAAAAAAAATACTACAAATAGTTTTGAAATTCTGTTTTTTTTTTTTTTTTTTTTTTTTTTGCATTCTCTTATTTTATAGGACCAAATAATTGTAATAATAATTGTAATATTCATTATTACCAAACAATATTACAGAAGCTAAATTTGAAAAACATGATTTTATATCGGAACATAAATTTTGGGTATCATTGAAGGAAAAGTTTTGTTGTAAGGTATTGTTACTATAAATAGCAATCTGTATAACTGGAAGAATACAGTTGTTTAATACTTTTAAAATCTAGTATTATTTTTGAACTTTTAAATTAAAATTTGTAAAAATAAAGGCAAATTGTTGAAGCGTGTAATAATTACAATATTAAAAAAGCTTTTAGTTTTTTAACGTACGTTAACAAATTTTAAAAATATTCATTTTATCATTAAAAGTAAAAAAAAAAATATTTTCTTTTGTTGATTTTCTAGTCAATATCAGTATGAATGTCAACTTTCAAAAGCATGTTTAGTCAACTTGAATCTATATTATATCAAATGATTGAAATCACAACTTTCTTATGGTTTCTAGACGGGATTTTTTTCGTAAAAAATGCAAATTCAATTGAGCTCACAAATCAAGTATGCCTGAGAACAAGAAAATAATCATTATGTTCATACAGAAAAATTAATAATGTAATAATATTTCCTTAGTTGAAACAAATTTTAATGAGGAATGTAATCAATTGAGTTAAAGTTTTAATCCAACGTGCTTTTGTGTTTTTATTATCTTGTTATCAGTGTTATTACTTTGATGAAAATCCTCCTAAATGCTTTCAAAAATCTATGTTCTGTGTTATCGTTTTTTTGTTTGTGTGTGTGTTATGTTTGCTCTATATTACTTTTAAAAATTATTAAGTTTGTCTGTCTTTGTAAATATTTTTTACACACATGAAAAATTATTCATTTATTTATGAATAACTTCTTAATATTTTTGTGTAATCATTATAAAATTAGACAAAAAATGTTTACATAATTTTATACAGTTAATTTAGTTAACTGCTTCTTTTTTTTTTTTTTTGCCTTTTTATTAATATCAAAAGGGTGTTAATTTTATTTACAAGGTAATTTCTGTTTTATGTCAAAGAAATCCTTCAAAGTGGAAATTAAAATGCAACTTTTAGTATTATTTTATGTTTAAAGAGACATGTCTTAGTTTTTGTTTTTAAAAACTGTTGAAATTTTCATAAACTTTTTCTTTACTTTCACCAAAGTTTCATACACATTTAGGCATTTATGCTGATTTACACTTCATCTTAATGGTAACATTAAGAAACTTGGCATGCTAATGTTTTTTTTTTTTTTTTTTTTTTTTTGCAGTAATTTTGATACAACTTGATGTTTTTTTCATAAAAATATAAACATTCTAATGAAATAAGCATTAGTGTTATTCAATTGTAGAAGCATGAAAATTTAATTTATATATCCAAATCAATACTTTATTTTATTTTATTTATTTATTTATTTATTTTTTTTTTTTTTTTTGAAGCTATTTCTATTTTAAGTTTTACATGCAACGAATTGTAAAATGAATTTTATATACTTAAAACTCTTTGTACCCAGTATTCCTCTATTTAAAAGAGGTAATAGGAAGTAAAATGTTTACCTACATGCAGAAATAATAAGTGAGAAAATTAATATTAACATAAAACACAAATTGCGAAAATTATTGCAGGCAGGTTTAGGGTTAACAAGAAATCCCCTACATCTGCATAAAGTTGTAAGCTTCAAAGTAAAATTTCTTTTCTTCTTTTTGGAATCCTTGCTGCTCACAAACTTTTGCATTGATGAATGGGTTCTTTGTTAAAACTGAAACACATGTCTGCAATCGTTGCGCTTTTGATGTGATTGCTTTCTCATTCATTGGAAATGTAATTCTTATTTTTAATGTGAATAATAGTATACATTCAGTTAGACATATAGCATTCTATAATTATAGCAATATAATTTTCGAGATATGTGCATATGTAAATAGTATTTAATAGAAGTAAGTAGATTCTTAATTTAACTAATTTTGTTCTTGTAAATGAAATATTGCCTAGTGCTGAAGTGTATTTATTTCTTTATGCATTGTCATTCATTCATCCATTTATTTGCATTCAAGCTACTACGTGAAACAAATGCTCTTTTTTTTCCAAAAGTAGTTTTGTACCAGAATTCCATTTACAATAATTTCACAAAATAAATGTTTTATATTGTGCTTGTGACTATAGTGTCTAAAAGTATCTGATGAATAAGACTGAAAACGAACAAGTTATTTTAAGTATTGGCTAAAAAAAGGGGTTTTTTTTATGTGTTCACTTCTGAAAAATTCCTATTGATAAGCAGTCTGTTTGTAAAAAAAAAATATATATTATTTTTATTATTTAAGTTGTAGTTAAGATTTAAATTCTTTTATATTGTTTGATTTCTTTCTGTTTAAAAAAAAATATATTATTTTTATTATTTAAGTTGTAGTTAAGATTTAAATTCTTTTATATTGTTTGATTTCTTTCTGTTTTAATTTCAATGTAGTGTTAAGGCTACCATTATTGCGTAAATGCTGATATTATTATCTTCTGCTTATTTGTTATTTATTTATTGTTTCATGAGCAACATGTTTATATTTTTAACATTTCATGAAACATTTTCTCCCCTTAAAATGTTTCATAGATTTGTTAAAGGTTATGGCAGTAAAATAATTTCCTCGCTTTAACTCTTGCTTACTTTATTTGCTTTTGCTCATGTTTTTCAAAGTTGCTAATTTTAATCAGTCTTAATTTATCATTTTTAAAAAATCCCAAAGTTCTTTTCAATTCTCAGACAAAAATCGACGCAAAAAGAAGATTGTTTTTAGTCTAATGATGTTTTGTTTATTTTGTTTGTCTTTGTATAGTTGCTTCTCCCAAATATTTTCAATTGTTTAATGTAATTCAAGTGTTCCTAGAAAAACTTAAAAATATTTGAGAAGTTCTTGAAACAATGCAGTTTCATTGTTAATTTGTTTTTATCGCTTTAATATATGTTATTTTCACATTAGTTGTTTACCTCTGCTTTCTATGTTAGTCTTCAATCCTCATTTTGTTTGTAGTAGTTCAAAGAAATAAAATTTTAAGTTAATTATGTAATTATAGCAAAAAACACATTTCTCTTTTCAGCTACTCTATTAATTTTTCCAGTTTTTATGAGATTTCTGTGCCAAATGATGTTTTTTCACTTGAACAAAATGTGATGATATTTTTTAATTTTAATGTACTGTGAAAGTAACTCTCAATAGTTTTGATTTGTCTTTATATTATCTGGGTTTGAAGACAATATGTTTTTTAATTAATTTAATATGCTATGATTTGAACACTTGTTAATACAATCAACTCCAAAACTATATTTATTATTATTTTTTAACCGACTAACATGTATATATTCTGTCACAAGTGATAGTTGAATTTGCAGGAGTATCAGAGTTTATGTCATTTAATCAACTCCCTAAGTTCAAAAATATTTATGTCAAAATTAACTATTTCCACTTCACATCACAAAAACACAGTTTGGCATTTTGATATTTCAACACCATACGATCAACTGATGACACTAAAGTAGTTAGCAAATGAACAGCATTATATTCAACATTTAGGGCAAAAAAAAAACCGAACAGCTAGTTATAGCATCCATAGACTGCAGTTTCACTCGTTTGGGCTAGTCATTCCGAATAATGGCAGAACTACAGTATCTGGATTCTACAAGAAGCTTTTTAGTATTTACTTGCAATTCTGCCATAGCTTTGGCTTGAAGCAACTTATAGCTTTATATTAACATTTGTAAAAAAGTATTTTCTTTTCAAGCATATGTCATCAGCATCAATTATTCTATAAACTAGAACTATTTTTATTGTTTCTTAATTTATTAAGTTTTTTGTTTTACTCTTCTATTGTGAAATTAAAATTCTGTGGGGGTTCCAATTTAGATCCTAAAGGGTATACTGAGAAAAAAACTGTTGGTATTCTGCGCTGCTTTTGACTTACTATTGTCCGTTGTCTATGTTTCTGTTTTGGTTTCCTTTATAACATAGAAATTTAGTTTTCTATTTGTAACTTGATCCACCTATATTAAATATTTTTCTTGATTTTTTCGACACTTCTTGTATTATTGTCCTATTCCATCTAAGAAGGACCCTATACAATCATATCAATGTTGTATATTATTACACCATATTCCATGTGCAATCGAATAAGGACGTAGTTAATGTTTTAGTACTACATTGTTGTAATCTTGTGTGATATATTTAGATTCCTACCAAAGGCTGAAATATTCTATCTGAACATAAAAAATGTGTTCCTATGTGTATAGAAGATAATATTTTGTTTCAATTTCATTAATCAGGGTTATCTGGAGTTGATTGTATTGATTCATTGTTACGATATTTTGAAAAGTATAAATGTTACTTATACCAAACTATATTTCTTTTGTTAGGTAAATCTGTCAATGCCTTTAATAATTTCTTTATGCATTTCCTAAATTCGTTGTAATATTCTTTAACACATGCACAATAATTAGGAAATAATATTAATAAAGTATAAAATGTTTCTCATTTTCATGTACTCTTCCATTAGCCAAGGATAAGGTGAAAAATCGCCAATCATTGCAGTGTTCATGAACATTGCTAATTTCTCCAAAGTTGCTACAGTTTTCGCCAATGTGCTTGCAACATATTTCAACTGTTTATGTATATATGCATGTATGGTCTCTGAAAGGGAGGGAAAATGTTGGCGAAGTTTGATAGCCAATAGGAAAGAAAAGAAATCTGCAACATTTTGTTTGCCAAAATGGGGAGAGTGGAACCCTGCATCTCTTAGACATTTGTGGCTGACTAATGGAAAAGTAGCTATTTTTACTTTCAGTTGTTTCATTTTTCTTGAGTTTAAAGGATTTAATTAGATGAAAGATAAATAATTATTTATACAAAAAATTTATATAAAGTGATTTTTTTTACATTTACTCTACGTAACTCCGTATATGCAATTATATTAATACATATTGTAACATAATGTGTATAAGTAGGCAATATGTACAGTGTAAAAACTACCTATACAGTACATAAAGTGTCAATAATTTATTTATATACCTGTAGAATTCAAGTATGAAAATTGCTGTAAAGTTAACATTCAACTTGTATTTTTCTAATTGAATTGATTTGAATTATTATCTGGTCCATTCTCTTTTAGTCATTGAAAGGTTGTATAAAAAGCAAAATCTATACAAAAAGTGGGAATTTATTTAATAATTTTATCATTATTTTAAGTATTCGTCGAGGCATTGTGATATTGTATTTAAGTCAGAAGCCTTTTTTAAACTATACATTGTATTGTTTTGCATAAGTAGGTGTTGTGATTATTTATAGAACATTTTTGTAGACATATTTACTTATTTTGGTCACTGCATGTGCTTTAATTTCTAAGGACCAAAGACTTATTTATCCTTGATAATATTGCAGTGAAAAAAATAAAAGCAAGAAACTGTTCTCCTCTTTATTTATTACATCTTTTACTTTTTATTGATAAATTATAAATTCTGTATACCTCTAAGAAAGTTCTATGCGGTCAGCTCCGCTTAGTCTGGTAACGGATAAGGAGCCATTCATTAATTACGTAAGTGTTATTATATATTAATTACGAAGGGACTTATAAAAATCTCTACATACCCTTCCTTTCGGGAAGGGAGGGGGAGTTCACCCAATCTTATATAATTTTTCCAAGTCAGTATTTTATATTAGAAATCGCGCAGTCAAGTGGTTTGGCTGAGATCATATTTTATTTGCCTCTGGAAGGTGAAAAATGCATTAGGATGAGCTTTTTTTACTTGTTTTACAAAGAATAAAGAGTATAAACTTTTATACTAATCAGGGCCGGATTTAAAAGTGTGGAGGCTCCGGAGCAACAAGGGAGTGTAGACCTTTAATCTCAGTTCAAAAAGATCATCATACTTTCTAGAGACGTACCGAGTACTCGGTAACTCCTCGGTACTCGGCCTACTCGGCCAAATTCTGGTCAGATACTCGGCTAATACCGAGTAGTTGCAAAAAATTGAATATTGTCCAAGACAGATACTAAAATTTATAAAAAAAAAGAGCAAGCATTATATTCTGCAATCATTTACAATTAAAATTTATAAGTCAAATTTAAATTTTGAGAATAATGAAGTTTGTAATGCTTCAATGGAATAAATCTTTATTTTAATGTCCCCAAAGTTAATAAAACTTATTTATTAAAAAATATGCAAAAAGGTAAGTATAGAAAATATGAAATTTTTATATTAAAAATGGATTTTTGCTACAAACAAGAACTAGATATAAAAAATACCTTTGCTTAAAAAATAAAAGGAAATGAAACATCGTTAAAAGCACAGTACAGGAACACTGCAGATTTGTGTTTTGGCGTTACAAAGAATTCCTTTTTCAATGCACAAAATGGGAGCTCGTGGATTTAAAGGCATCCGACAAAAGTCGAATTTTTTTGTTGAATGTCTTTACATTCTTTAGTTCACATGTTATGCACTGAAAAAGACGTTCCTTGTAATGGGGGGAGGCAGAAAAAATTAACGTCTGCAGTGTTCCTGCACATTTGTTTTATCTGCTTTTAAAAATTATTTATGTTTGGCGGACTAGAACTATAATTGATTGGTATAGTGTGAAACCCCTTCTAATGGACACCCCTCTTATGTGGACCATTTTTAATTCCCCAGTTCCAATGCAAATAACATTATTAAACCCCTGTACTGCGGACACCTCTCTATTGCAGACAAAAAAAAATTGTCCTGTTAGTGTCCACATTAGAGGGATTTTACTGTAATTTGTTTTAATTCCTTACCTTTTATTTATTTATTTTTAATTTAAAAAATAATTTTTTTGTAAAATTTTTCATACAAACAAAATTGTTTGTATAATGCGTAATTAAATTTCCGCAGGAATTTAGTTTTAAAAACTATTATATGGACAAGGAGGTCTATACTACCATTCCAAATAGTTCAAAATTCATCACATGTGTGTCAGTGGTTCTTCTTAAATATAATTGGTACTTGGCAACTCGGCCGAGTAGTGAATGCCGAGTACTCGGTAACTCGGTACTCGGCCGCGTAGTGAAAGGCCATATAAGGATTTAAAAAAAACATATTGCTCGCTTAAAATTGCTCAGTGCTTAAATTTTGAGAAAGACCGTAGACCCTCGTTTTACGCGGTTTCTATTATACAGTTTAAGATTTGACACCTTTATTTCATTTTCCGCGGATGAGTTTCGGTTTTACGCGGATGCGGCAATGCAAACAGATAAAATTCTTCCCTCAATGCAAACTCCTAAAGATTGCAGATTACGCGCTATCAACTGCATTTTGGCGTGCTAATAATGCAGCTGGGGCCACTGGTGATTTTTTATGCGATTGGTTTCAGAGCTCTTTCCAGAAGTAAAGTTCTTAAACTCACACAGTTCAGAACTCACTGGAAGAAGAGCTTTTAGGAGTGACAAAGGCGACCAAAACCAACGAATATACTGACGTCTGTGACGCACAACCAAAAACGCTCGCATTGAAAATTTTGAGCCATTCCTAGACAATAGAAATGATTTTCTGATTTGTTAGTAAAAGAAGATTTTATCATGAAAATGACACAAATGATCATGGATACATTAATGCTCTGCAAAGAATTACAGAAAAAAAATCTAAATGACTGCCAAAAGACTATCATAGCCAGCTCCTCTTTATAAACGGAACACGAAATTAATTTGTGGTTTCCTTATGCATGTTGTGCATTAAAGTCGATATAAGTACACATTAAACTTATACAATTAGTCATCACACTAGAATGAAGTATTGTTATCTACGGAACTAAACCCCTATTTTAACACTATTATTAGGTCTCAATTTACGTGACATTTCCGTGGAACGTAACACCCGCGTAAAACAAGGGTCTACTGTACTGTGAAAAATGAACTGTGTTCATCTTTTCCAATTCAGAGATTTTAATAATATCTTAGTCTACCTTCTTTTACAAAGTAAAGAAAGTTGTATTCACAAAAAATATAACACTCAAGTTTCAAAGAAAACTTCCATTTTAATCTCCCTGAATCAATTTTTACTACATTCTTTGTGACAATTCTGTGACCATCTCCCCCCCCCCCAAGAGCAATGATTCACCCCCCCCCCCTCCCCGTCCTTCAAAAAGTGAAAAATATCCTTGAAAACATCCCTCATATTTAGAAAAGAAATTGTTTCATGTTTAATTGTATTGAAAACATTTTGTTGTTGTTTCGTTTTGTTTTAAAGATTTTTTTTTTTTTTTTTGTAAGCATTGCTGTAGGGGGGAGGAGAGGTTGCTCCCGTCTGAAATGTTTGGGTTTTCATTGAAAAATTAATGTAAATAGTGTAAATCGGTTTTTCAAACCACCTTTTCTGTTGAGTCCCCTCAAACCCTAAAGTGAGTTTCCCTAAATATTTTTTCCCTACTACAGCACTTGTTTGTAGGAGCTTTTTTTTTTTTCTCTCCAAACATATAAATTTTACTTGGACATAACATTTTTCAAGTCTATAGATTTGTTTAGGTCTTCAAATAAATGACGATCTAAAAATAGAAATGCATTTGCACTGAATTACTCTTTAAATAAAATGTCAAAAAATAATAATCTAAAGATGTGTTTTTATGATCGTGGTTCACTCTAAAAAATATGAAATAAAATAAGTATCTGATTTCTTGGAGTGCAACTATCAAAAGTTGAAGTTGATCTTAATATCTTTATGTTTATATTAATTCTAAAACAGCCCAAAAAATGTAAACTAAAAATTTGAGAGAAGAAATAGGCGGGGTATACGGCTCTGTGCGAGTGCGATTAGCTTTTACCATACCGCCTCTATTTCTTCTCGCAATTTTTAATTTAAATTTTGTATGCTGCTTTAGAATCAGCCTATATGCAATGATATTACGATCTACTACAGTTTTTGAGTGTTCTAATCATGAAATCGTGTACTCATTTTCTTTCAGACTTTTTATAGTGCGAACCAAGATTTTAGAAATAGTTTTTAAATTTAGAAGAAACAAAAGTATTCTGAACTTTATTTTTGTTTTGAAATTTATTTAAGTGAAACTTTTCAAAATTTAAAACATACTTACCTGTGACCTACCATTAATACAAAAACATATCAACAAGTTAAATTTAGAAAAAAAAAAAAAAAAAAAATGCGCTCCTCCAACTTATGCTTTTTTAAAATATTTTTTATTGATGCCTGTGCATCTACGTCATCGAAATTTTGTTTGTTTTTTATTTTATTGAATACTTTTTGGGGAGAGATATAGCGGCTTTTAACAAGGGCTGGTTTTACGGCCTGGTTTTACTGTACCTTGTTTTAATAATTCAACAACCTGTCATTCTTCTGAGGGCGATAAGTTTCAATCTCATCTTTTGCGTGGTCCCCTAAAATTATATGTATGCGTAGGCGTATGTTTTTTCATAAGGTACGAGCTTTTGTAGTGTGTTTTTTTCATATTATGCCATTTCCATTTATTTTTGAATAGTAATGAAAAATATAAATGCAGTAAAACCCCTCCTAATGGACACCCTTCATATGCGGACACCCCTCTTATGCGGACAATTTTTAATTCCCCGATTACAAGACAAATAACATTATTAAACCCCTGTGTTGCGAACAAAAAAATTCGCCCCGTTAGTGTCCACATTAGAGGGGGTTTTACTGTACTTTGTTTTAATAATTCAACAACCTGTCATTCTTCTGAGGGCGATAAGTTCCAATCTCATCTTTTGCGTGGTCCCCTAAAATTTCAAACTTGAATATCTCCTTCATTTTTGGTTGCACAAATGTCAAGTTCATTGTTTCAGTAATATTTTTCAGTGAAGATTATTTCCTTAGACATTAGTTAGGGGACTTACGGCCCGTATAGAAGATTAAATTTTGTATTTTTTGGCTCAGTTTTTTTCGTCGACTCTGCATCTAATTTTTGCAGTTGGAAGTATACATTTAGAACTAAGGATTGTGAAAATAGAGGTTTTGCCGTTTAAACAGGAGCGCCCTGTATATTGTATATTTTTTGCTGGTTACAAATATTCTCAGATGGTAAGATTTCTAAAACCATCACCCCTGCTTTTATGAATTATAATATTTGAAAAGTTAGAAGAGTTACAATAACGTGGTCGTGGTGAATTTTCGAAAATTGATCGCCTCATCCATTCCAAAAGTTTATTTTAAAAAAAACCTAGACGTTCAATTTTAAACTTTTTAGATAATTCTCCAACTAATGCTTTTTCTTTCCTTGTGTGAAGCCTATGCCTCTATGAAGTCGGAATTTTGTTTGTTTTTTAATTTATTGCTCCCCCCAGGGGCGCCCAAATGCAAAATTTTAAGGGGGATTCAGATATTTTCCCCGTGGTTTAACAGGATATTTTCCCCATAGAAACCGATTTCAGTACAGATTAGAGTTATTAAAATTTGACGTTTTTAACAAATTATTCATTAATGGCTGGAGAAGAAATGTTTTTACATTATCGCAAAGAAAAAAAGTACTAAAAGCAAGGAAGTTCTAATTTCTAAGGGGGGCTTGAGCCCCCTCTTGCCATCCTATATGGACGCCCTTGCTCTCCTCCCCCTTTTTTTGTAGAGCCTGAGCCTCGATGGCGCCTTCTGAAATATTTGGTTTTTGTATTGTGAAATAAACGTAAATTTAGCGTAAGTTTTTACTTTACTTCCGATTCGCGGCACCCTACTTTGAAGAATTACAATTTCCTCACAGCACCTTAGTCTGTCTCTTTTTACAAATATATTAATATTATGGAGACTTTTCCGTTTCCCTCACCTCTTCTTACGGCACCCCAGGTGCCGCAGCACTCACTTACGGAACCCCTGTGTTATATTACATCTATATGGCTTCACTCCAATCCCGTCGAACACGACTCCAAGCGAAAGCGCCCTAATTCTGACTTACAAGTAACCCTACACAAGTGTGAATCACTGATTGGAATGACACTTTACGCATCAATAGAAGACTTAAAGAGATTAAATCCGTGGTTTTTTTTTTTTTATATCGGCAACAAACACTTTCAGCGGTATATGAAATTTACTCCTAAATATTTGATAATTGAGAATTAGAGGGTATAATATATTCTTTTATTTTAAATTTTAGCTACAAAAATTAAAATAATGATTGACAATTTGAAAATCTAAACAAACTAAAGTTGACTTGTTTCAGGATTTTTCTGAAAATACTATTTATATTGGGTAAACCATTCTTCACAATCTCACCCCCGCCGCGCGGCTAGTTGCCTATAAGCAATTCCATGTGAGATAAACCACCTTCTTGACCTCACCGTCTCCGATTTCAATAAAATTTGGCATGAAGGACACATAAACCAAGGCAAGTAATCTTCCCAATTTTTAGATTTCTATTCTGAAAATTTTATAAAATATAAACCAGTAAAAAAACTCAAAATGTGCGAAAAAAATTAGAAGTGTGTTCTTACAAATGAATGTAACGTTTCTCCTACTTGTAGCAGAATAAAAATTCAAAAAAATATTGTAAAGCTATAAATTTGAGCTTTCTTTTGATATCTAACATTACCTCCTTACGATAGATTAAAGTTTTAAGCTCATTCACCGTGACGGGGCAATATTGCGAAGAATGATATACCCCTATTAATAGTATTTTCAGAAAACTCCTGAAACACGTCAAGTTCAGTTTGTTTAGTTTTTTCAAATTGTAATCATTGTTTGAATTTTTGTAATTAAAATTTAAAATAAAAGAATATATTGTACCCTCTAATTCCCAATTATCCAAAAAAAAGGGGGGGGGGGGGAATTTCACCCCGGTTAAAGGTGTTTAGTTGCCGATAATAAAAAAAACATCGGCTCCATATTTTTAAGTGTTCTATTGATGTGCAAAGTTTTATTCCAATCGGTGATACATACTTAAGTACGTAGGATTACTTGTTAGCACCTATATCATAAAAAAAAAATTTAATTGCGCATGACTGCAGTAACCTTAGGAAGAATAAAACTCTTTCTAACTTGAAAAAAGGACTCCTTGTAACTTCAAAACATATAATGTTAGCAATATTTTTGACGGTTTTGTGCTTTTATAACGGTTTTTCGTTTCAATGAATTGTAGTTTTTTTTTTTTTTTTTTTTTTGAATCAAGGTGATGATTATATTCTAATTTTTCGGGTGCTTACCAAAAAGATGCACTGTAACAGTCTTTTGCAATGGCATAGGGAGTTTTGCACGAAATAATGCTCATCTACAAAGTGCATCTACTAAAGTGCATAGTGCTCGTCTCTAAAATGTATTATTCACCTAAACATTCCTAATTCGCAACTCCAGCGCTCGAATACGCTACCTTGCGGTGATTTATAAAAATAAAGAGAAAGGTAAAACATTGCGTTCCACGTGTGTCTGTTGGTAAACATAGACAGTTTTTTACGAGTGTTAATTCGCAACTCCAACAAACTATAGGGGGCGCTGCAGTCTCTGTCTAATGGCGGATGAAAAAACTAAAACAAACGCACGCTGTAACGTATAAATTGCTTCCAAACTTAGGAAATGACAGAAATTTTTGTTCGCATGTATGATATTTTGATTTCTTTATTCATTTGAAAAGATTTTTCAAAGTCTCTTGGTTATTCTGACCCATGTAGAAAGAGATTCGAAATCAAAAAGTATTACCAAAGTAAAAAATTAATGCAGAACACACAGTAAGTTGTTCTGAATCAGCCATTTTCACGATGTTAAAATTCGGAATTCATAAATTTTTGGTTTGCTTTGAACAGCATTTTCATTTTGTACCGTTTTTTCTAAACATTAGTACATATCATGTCCAGTTTCGTGACATTTCCGGCATTTGTTGACATTTTTGTCACTTAGTGCACATACGTGACAGACTGTCAAGAGTAACATTTAACACTAGATAATTTATTTCTATGACTATATGATTGGATATCAAAAGAAATTATCATGCATTTAATTCATTCGTCATGGAAATGATTTAACTGATATGCGAAATCGTGTCAAGATACATTATTCTTTCACACAATTTTAAAACCATAACCCTATTAACAGATTTTTAGCAAAACTCTTACACTGATAATGACAGTTTTTGCAGAGCAATAAAGTCAAGTTGGCGCGATATTTTAGCGATAAAAATTCCAAACTTTAATTTTTATTGTTCAAATTCTTAACGTTTTTTCTGGATTTTTCAATCCAGCGATAAATATTTTCAAGAAAATTTATTTGCATACTGTCCATTTCAGTTGGATGCTGTAGTAACAAATGTTATTTAAATGGGATTAAAGGTTATTAATGTGGAATTAGGTTAAGGAAAAGAGTAATTTTTCAGCAAGGGCCTAGTGTCCAGTCAATTTTGTTGTCCGCTTTTTTTCATCGAATTGAAAAACTGATACTTATTCAAATTCACTCAGAACAAGATAAATAAAATGTGTGCTCAAAGTTTATATCAGATATTTTTGATGTTACGTTGTTGCGGATGACGATTCCAAATGATGAATTACACAAATAAAAAAATACACATAACAAACTATTTGTTTTGCCCAAAATGAACACATGGAACGCAATGTTTTAGTTTTGTCGGCAGTTTTGTAAATCTCCGCAAGGTAGCGTATTCGGAACTCCAGCGCTCGAATACGCTACCTTGCGGTGATTTACAAAACTGCCGATGAAACTAAAACATTGCCACGTTGCGTTCCACGTGTGTCTGTTGACGTAAACACAGGCAGTTTGTTCTGAGTATTTATTAACGCAATCGATGAGTCTTAGTTTGCTTTCAGCTACAGAAATTAATTCGTCCCTTAGTAGTATTCTCGAGCTTCTCAAAATAATGTTAGTTTTCCTTATTTCCTTCTAAAATATGAGTTGATTGAAAATAGTGAAAGCGAAAACTGGATTAACAAACTTGGATAACGTTATACAAGGTAAAAAAAAATTATTGTTTTGTATGAATTTGTAAGAATATGAGTTTTTTTTAATCTTAAATTAATTTAACTAACCATCTTTTACAGCAGCATTTAGTTGGAATGGACGGTATGCAAAATATTTTTTTGAATATATTATCGTAGAGCAAAATGAAAAATGTTTCACCGAGAAAGAATTTACTTTATTCCTTTTATTCTGAGCTGAAAGGTTTCGCCAAATTTGTTTAAGGTTATAGTTTTAGTATTGTGCGAGCAAAGTAGCCTTGGCGAGATTTCGCGTTTTTAGTTAAACCATTTTTAATTTTTATCATGAGTGGAATAAAATGGTAGTAAGATTACAGAATTCGATAAGTAAAAAGAAATAATGGTCAATCAACTGAAAAGAAAACTACCACCATATATCCGTAAGAATTCTGTAGATGATTTACATAACTTGACATAATTAAATCGTAACTCAGAAATTAGAAAATCGAAACAGAAAATTTTTAAATTAACCGATTCAGGAATTCGAGAGAAATAACTCAGCAGCAAATACAAAACAATAAGCGCTAGCCAAGCAAGGCAAAGAAGTATCATCTTCTTTCGATAATAATTTGTAATGTCATATTGAATTTTCTAGCATTAATTGTTGTTCTTATCAGGCCACAATTATTATTTAGTTTTATCAAGAATTGATAAATATCGAATTCAACATCGTGGAAAGAGCTGCTTAGAACTGCGAACTACGTAGTTTGCATTAATCTTTGACGTTTAGTAATGCTTCTTGAATTCTCATTTCTTTCTACGTGGGTCAGAATATCCACAAGACTTTGAAAATTAATTTAAAAAGAATAAAGCGAAAAATATCATAATAAGAACAAAAATCACAACACTTTTAGCATTTTCTTTGTTACCACATGCGTTTGTTTTAGTTTTTAAGTCGGCCATTAGACAGTGACTGCAGTGACCCCTATAGTTCGTTGGAGTTGCGAATTCGAACTCTGGAGTTGCGAATTAACGCATTCGATGTGTCTTAGATTGCTTTCAGCAACAGAAATTGTTTCGTCCCTTAATGGTATTCTCGAGCTTCTCAAAATGTTAGTTTTTATTTTTTCCCTTTAAAAAGTGAGTTGATGTCGTAAATGCGAAAGCGTAAACACAAGAAAACTCTGGATTAACAAAGTTTGCATTTGTATGAACTTATCGAAGAATATGCTCGTCTGTTCGATGCATTTTTTTTCCGAAAGAGGATAACGTTATTCCAGGTATTTTTTTTTTTAATTGTTTTGTGTGAATTCGTAAGAATATGGGGTTTTTCTTTAATCTTAAGCTCGAAAGAAGAATTTGATAACATTAGCAGAAGAATTAGGGCTTTCATCTCCCCCTATAGTTTAAAAATAATTAATTTAACTAATCTTATTTTACTGCAGCATTTAGTTGGAATGGACAGTATGCAAAATATTTTCTTGAGTATATTATCGTAGAACGAAATGAAAAAATGTTTAACGCTGAGAATTTTCATCGCCAAAATAGTGCGATTATAGTTTAAGGTTATATTTTAGTATTGTGCGAGCAAAGAGCCCTTGGCGAGATTTAGAATGTCAGTTGTAAACCATTTTTATTTTTAATCATGTGTGGATTAAAATGGTAGAAAGATTACAGAATTCGATAAGTTTAAAGAAATAATGGAAAATCAATTAAAAAGAAAACTACCACCATGTTTCCGTGAGAATTTCATTGATGATGCATGACAGAATTAAATCATAATTCAGAAATTAGAAACATATGAAGCAGAAAAAATTAAAATTAACGGATTCGGCAATTTGAGAAATAATTCAGCTACAAATGTAAAACAATTAGCGCTAGCCAAACAAGACAAAGAAGTATCATCTTCCTCTTTTGATAACAATCGTAAACAAAGGTTGTTATTTGAAATATTTTTAGTGTTCTTATGGCCAAACTGAAAACGTAGTTCCATCACGAATTGATAAATATCGAATTCAACATCGGGGAAATGGCTGCTTACAACTACGAACTACGAAATTTGTTTTAATTTCTGACGTTTAGTAATGCTCCTTGAATGCTCATTTCTTTCTACGTGGGCCAGAATATCCACAAGACTTTAAAACTAATTTAAAAAGAATGAAACAAAAAAGTCATGCATACAAACAAAAAATACTAGGCTTATTAGCATTTTCTACGCTACGGCATACGTTTGTTTTACCTTTTTCATCCGCCATTAGACGGTGGCTGCAATGCCCCCTATAGTTTGTTGGAGGTTCGAATCAAGTAATTTCTACTTGAAGACTTTCTTCCCTGTGAAGGAAAGCAAAACGAAAAAAAAGAGAAAATTTGAATTTTTGGTATCTTGAATTCAAATTATGTTTTTTGCAATTCGCAACTCTAGAGCTCGAATGCGCTACCTTGCGATGATTAACAATACTAAAGAAAAAGGTAAAACATTCCATTCCACGTGCTTTCTTTGGGGTAAATTACAGGCTTCGGACAGTTTATGGTGTAATGTAATTTCAGATGAATGGAAAAAGGAAAGCTTCCCACAAACACGATGAAAGATTACTGTCATTCACTAAGCGTCAAAGCAAGTTATAAGTTATGGCATTTGTTTGTTTTACCTTTTTCATCCGCCATTAGACAGTGGCTGCAGATCCCCCTATAGTTTATTGGAGTTGCGAATCACGAGCATGTGTGTGTAGGCGCTTTACTTAACTTAACACTTTAAAGTTGCAAATAGTAATAATAATAACACTACATACCATGTTTAAAAAAAAACAAATAAATACTGGTGACACTTAAAATTTCCTCCCCTCTTACATTCTCGAAAGGCAATATTGAAACTGAAAAACAGGGGGAAGAAGTGCTTGTCTGCGAAACTGGGGAGGCACCAAAATACTGACTTCTCACAATGAAAATTTTTGCTCTGCTGATTATTTATAACTGGCTGCAGAAATATTTTTAAAAAAGAAATTTCTTTTTTTTTCTTGACTTAACTTTCAATCTCACGCATGGCATCATCCGATAGGCCAGACAATCATTAGAGTTCTACAGTTTTGATTAATAGGAAAGTAAAAGGGGAAGAACCTCAGCAGCGCCAGTCTCGATCGAAGTTGCGACATATATATATCTTTAGGAGGCGAAGACGCCTAGCTTAAATAATTTCGCTTAGACAACATAAAACTCAAGAAGTGCTTTGACATAGCGGCCGCTTTTATCTGCGTCTAAATAGGAAATGCCGATCGAATAGACTGCTCGCAGTGTATGGGGAGGTTTACGTCGCGACTGAGGAACTTCAGCTTGTTGACTCTGCCCTCCTCCACCCCTCACTTAAAACTGATGCCTTTTAAAATTTTTGTGCCATTAACACTACTTTGAATGAATTAAAAGATTTCTCAATAATTAAATGCGCAACGGAGTAAGTTGGGAGGAGGGGCGCACGCATAGATAAATATTAGTTAGGATAGAGTTTAAAGAGTAAACGAGCTGATGTGTGCATCACATGACTTCCTTTTGCGCTAACTTAATGATAATAGTGCCTTGGACTTGGAGAAATCAAAGAAACACTTTACGTATTTTCACCCCAAGTTTGTTGCGAACGGAAGCAAAAAAAAAGCGTTTTATTTAAATTAATTTTCCCAATATTGGCAATTTTAATGTGATTTGATGGTTAACTCTCTAAATATCGCCAATAGTGGAGAAATTGAAACCATATTAAAAATTATAATAATAATAATTTGAATTCAAATTATGTTTTTCGCAATCACGAGTTGCAACAGGAGCCTACTTATTGGTTACTACCCTATTCACTTGTTTCTAGAAACGACTCTTGTCCCTCCTCTTGGGCAGTTACGTGTGTACAGTTGTGTATGTGCTTATGTGCATGTGTGGGCTTTGTGTGTGTGTAGGACATGGATGCTACTGACCAGGAGAAGCGGCTACCGGGAGGAGTCGCGCCTGTAGAGGACGGTGGGGTTAAAAAAGGAACCACAACGCCAAGGACGGTCAAATGAAAACAATTAGCAATCGTGATTGCTCAAAAAAAAAAAAAAAAAAACGCCAAATTTGTTGCCAAGTTGGCAACAAAACTAGGCGATCGAAAGCTTGGCGATATATTTGCAAAATTATAACACCACTTGAGTTTGCATTGAAATTAACAATGATTTTACCCCAAAAATGTATAAAAGACCTCTTTGGAGCATCCGAATACAACCAAAAAAGGAGGTGCACAACTAGATCCCACAAGGAATCTATATACCAAGTTTCAACTTTCTAGGACATACCACTCTTGAGCTATGCGGCATACATACGCTCATGCATATACGTACGTCAGACGTCACGAGAAAACTCGTTGTAATTAACTCGGAAATCGTCAAAATGGATATTTTACGAGTCTATACATTCTTAACACTTATCCACGTGTGGTCGAGTAGAAAAAAAACTCAACATTCATTCGGGGCTGAGCAAAATGGAAATTAAGGCCGATTTCTGGGTGAATTTTTTTTCGCGAATACAATACAGTTCCTTTTTGGTAAAAGGAAGTAAAAAGTTCTCTGTGCTAATTATTTTGTCTTTAAGTGGTCATTTCAGACCTATTTTAGATTTTTTTCTTTTTCTTACCTATTCTCCCCCCCCCCCCCTTTTTTTCGTTTTTAATCAGAGGAGAGTATTGAGAAATGAATAAACACCTTTGTGCTGAGAAATGACAGGAAATATCCAACGTTGTTTAGCATAAACAAACAGATTACTGAATACACGTATTTCGGGGTTTCCAGGAACCTCTTTTTAATTCAATGTTGCGAGCTTCTGGATGTAAAGACATCCGGTTAGCTTTTATCAGAAAGCTTTTTACCGAATGTCCGTAAAGTAACCACTCTTTGACGTAGTATTATGTTTTATTGTATTATTGTACAGCTTTTAGATATTGTTTTTGTCTACTTTATTACATGTATTGATGTTGAATTACCAGAATTTTTGTCAATAGCGAGTCAGAATTGTAACTGATAATAATGTATTTTTTATGTACAGGGTGCTTTAAAAAAATGTAGACACGTTTTGAACTTCCATAGAAAATTTATTTACAGTTCAGTGTAAATAAAACGTAAACAACGAATATTGGCTCTGTTACAAATTGGTGACCTACAGCATCAATACGATTCCAAGTACCAGTCACCTGTGATTCTGTACATCGTATGAAAACGTCGAATGAGATTTCTCAACACATGGCTTGAATATTATTCCAAGGAATGTCTAGATAACGTGGTTTGCGTCTGTGCATCTTATCTGTGCCCCATAAGAAGAAATTCAGTGGTGTAAGGTATGAAGAGCGTGCTATAAACTCGATTGGCTCTCTGCATCCCATCCACTGGACCGGCAAATTTTGATTCGGGTCTGCTCGTACTTCCGTGTGATTATAACATTAGCCTTGTAGAGCGGGAAATCCTGAAATTTAACTTTATAGAACAGTAAATAAATTTTCTATGGAAGTTCAAAGTGTTTATACATTTTTTGAAGCACCCTGTTTATATTTACATAAAGTTGCTCAGGGACCCACTTGCTCTGATTCATGTGAGCATTTAAAACCGATAATCCGAGCAATCGGTTTATCGGCATGTGCGGGGACCTCTGAGGGTGTCAAATGTCAAATGCTCTATGGAGTGAGTTTCATTGTTGGTGACGTTAGAGCGTTACTCGATCAGTGATTTTGGCTATTATACATATGAGGATAATTGAATCGATTACTTTAGAAAAGGCGTAAATCCTACGGAAATTCAACTGACTTGCTCCTTTTCTGATATAATCGATTCAATTGCATTTGATTTAAACAACATTTCTGGACCCGAAAAAAGTACCTATGTGTGCATATCTATTCTGAAGAAGAGAAAGTTATTTTTTCCCTTTCGTAATTAGAAGACATAGGCGTAGGCAGTCATATTCAATACAATGACACCTCTAAAAATCCGACTTTGATTTTTTTTCAACGTCCTCCCGGACACAGTTCCCTCCGTTTCTCTAGGGGTAAGTAGACTTGGCACATCTCCTATGATATTTTGCATTCGAATAGCACGGAAATGCCAGACGATTTGAATAATCCATCCGCTGAATATTCAGTTTTCTGCGTAAACTATTGTTAAAAAAGGATAGATAACCTAATATTTAGTCTTCCTGTTTTTTTTTTTTTTTTTGATTTATTTACTTTTTAAAAAGACTTAATGTTTTATCTATTAAGAACAATTCTTAAACAGAACATTTTAGATACATTTCAAAAAAAAAAAAAAAAAACAGGGTAGTTGGTACCCTAAAACCTTTAATAAATTATTTTTCAGTTTTTATACATTAAAAGTATTCAGCTCAAGTGCTTTGAAACGACACCGAGTTCCTGTTTCTATGTAGATTATATACTAATGGGGCAGAATTGTATTATAATGTACGTATAATTTTACTTTCAAACGCGATTTTCTCTAAACGTCAATTTAAAAAACTCATGTTCCTTTTTCTAGAAAACTACTTTGAACAGTACTACTTTGAATTTTTGATTACGTTTCATTTATATGTTCGTAATTATACTGAAAGGAGCGTTTTGCTTTAAAACTCGCACACTTTTTCACTCCTGGTTTTTATGGTCCCCCCCCCCCCCGGAACTTGAATTTTTGTCAGGGCGGAAATTCAATTTGCCGAATAGTACTCCAAATTTCGCCGAATGATGGTAGTTTTGCCGAATATAACTCCAAAATTTGCCGAATCAGCAGAAAAATATGCCGAAAAAGGAATTTTCGGAGACCAGAGTGACCTTCCATCGATGCGCCCCAAACCTTTCCTTTACCCTTGTCGCATGTCATGCTGTATTACATAAGCATATTTTTACAAAGAAATGTCTTATTTCAAGCACATTTCTTGTCATGCCCTTTCTCTCCCTTGTCACAATTTCACGAACCCCACTACCCCCTCCTCAAAGCGTAACATCATTTGTAGACGACACCTTACCACCAAAACGGTTAATACCTTAAGTGTATGCATGGCCGCGCTTGATTCGCTTACGCTATACGAGCCTAGACAATTTATGACTTTTCTGTGTTGAACCGACGCAACAAGTAGCCTAAGATGATCTACTCTTGAAATTCTCGAAAAATGCGAAATTTCATGTGTCGCCCATTTTGACCATTAGAGGTGCTGAACCCAATCCTGTGTATCCACCAATCAAATGCAAAACTTCATGTGTCACCCATTTTAAGCGCAAGAAGCACTGAACCCAATCCTGTGTATCCACCAAACAATGGCAACGTTTCAAAGTTTGTTTATTTTTGACTGGACCGGGATTGGACATTTTGGTTGTAAGAATGGAAAAGAGGGATTGCCTGTAGCATCCTCTTTGTTGCAATGAATTTCAGTGATTGTCACAGCCTATAAGCGTAAGCGAGTCAAGTGCGGCCATGGTGTGTGTCAAATATAGAGATACCATAACACCACAATAGTACTATTATGTACCAATTGCCTTTAAATAAAATTTTGGGTTCCATTTTAACAATGACGTACGTCAGTTACTGAACGAAAAAATATTAAAATTTAATATTTTTCATAAAAATCTTCGAAATTTCATTTCGTAATATCGAAGTCTAATCCAACTTCTTTGTAAAGTTCATGCAATGAAGCAAGGATCTGGAGTCTGTGTTCTGTGCAACAACTAATGTATCTGTTACCGTAGAATTGTCTTTTTACCAGCTTAACTATGTGCACTTCAATGATCATTAACACGTTCAAGAGTCTGAAAGTGTCCAGTAGCATCGCTGCATCAAAATCGTAAGGTACTAGGAAGTTGCATAGAGAAACGAGACACAAAGTGACCAATAGCCTCACTGCTTCAAAATTGGAAGGTACTGCGAAATTGCATCGAGGCCCGAGGTGGCCAATCGGTGAATTTTCGAGATGCAGAAAATCGTCAGCGCCCATGTGGCGTGATCATGCGACATGTAAAAGATTCTTTGTATATTCTTTAGCTTTGAATTCCCTCGGCAAAATTAAAGCAGGTTCACATCAAAGAGAGCCCAATTGCCTCCATCTGGGCGTCAAAATAATTCGTGCCATTGACATCCGCACCTTAATGGTGGCACATGAAGGACTGGATCTCGTATCGGGGGATGGCACTAAGCCTGCTAAATGCGAAATAGCCTAACGCAGCCGAATTAGAAAGAAAAAAAAAATCTGTCTGAGTGTGTATGCGTACTTAATTTGAATTTTTTTTAAATTGAAATTCTGGTACAGTGATTTATGATTGCGTCAGTAGTTCTTCATTTATGAACTTCCGGAGAATCGATGTCGAACCAAAATTGCTTTCGATTTTTCCATAGAAGTACTTATTGTTTCGCTGGAAAATCTGGCAAAGGTTGAGTCATAAGGCGAGGAAAAGAGAATTGGATCTTTTGGAACTGAGCCCAGTGTTTTCAAATAAATGGGATCAGTTTTCCTCTTCTTACTCCGTCCTTATTATTTTTTTCTGGAAATGCTCTCCCGACTTGCACAGCATCGGGGGGAGATATCACATGATATAAATGCCCCAAAACACGGATTTCGCAACAAAACTTAAAGGAGAGAAAATGGAGCGTGCAGTTAAAAAAGGCAAAGGGATATTTGGTGAAAAAAAGTAAAGATGTGATGGAAAAGGTCGGTGATAGGTATTCAATATAGGGATATCTGGAGTAAATTATGTTTCAGTATTTCTCAATAATTTACGGATTTTGTGAATGCGGTATTTCGTTGGAAGAATAAAAGTGAAGATTTTTTGAATGGTATTTTACCAGGCATTTAGGGAAGAATCGGAAGGAATAGAACAGCTGCTGCATTTATATTCCTCCAAAAAAAAAAAAAAAAAAATATGAAAAACTTTTTCTAACCTGTCCAGTAGATGTATTTTTTCTATATTTTACCCCACCTTTTAGCATATAACCTTAGGTTCTAGTAGATGTGCAGATTTAATCCCAATATGTTAAATCAGTCGTTTCTAAACTTTTTATGCTCCTCTCCCTTTTTATGAAGAAATTGTTTCACCTCCCCCTTCTTCAATTTTCGAATAATTTAATTTCATTAGAGCTATCCTGAAATTACAATGTATTTAATGGGTTATTAAAACAATACCATAATTTTGTTTAAATAGTTTTTATATATTGGGTGAGTGCAAAAGTTCGTGCGGAGTTTGTGAAAGAAAGTCATACAGTGATTAGGCAAGCAAAACTCTTTATTCAATCAATGATATATTCTCCATCGTTGTCTATAATCTTCTTCCAACGTTCTGGCAGCATACGGATGCCCCGATCATAAAAACTGCGTGGTTTAGATTCGAAGAACGAAGACACGACGTTTTGTAAGGCATTCAAAGAGTCAAGTTTTTTTCTATTTAAATGATTTTGCAATGACCGGAATAAGTGATAATCCGATGGTGCGATATCAGGAGAATACGGTGGGTGAGTTAGGATTTTGTAAAGGAGTTTCAATGCAATAAAACTATCAATTATATCACAACTAACTGTACCCACACCCCCACATAACTTGTGCTATAAAGTTTAATAACAGAATTTTTTAAAAAATACCAAGCACTTTTCATAATGCACCTTTTCTGTGTCAGAAAGGACAATTTAAGCATTCCTGTAGTTTTCGAAAATTCCAAGAAAATGACACCACAAACGAAGAAAAGTGCGGCTCAAGTCATGAAGAGAATTTCTTATCATTATCTAGCTTTCAATCATAACTTTGAGTGCATATTTTTCTTATTGGGAAAGTTTGGTTTGAAATGATTAGAACCGCACTTTTCTTCGTTTGTGGTGTCATTTTCATGTAATTTTCGAAAACTACAGGAACTCTTAAATTATCCTTTCTGACCCAGAAAAGTTATTTTGTCCTTTTAAGTGCATTATAAAAAGTGCTTGGTATTTTAAAAAAAAATTCTGTTATTTTATTCTTTTTAGTGTAAATGTATTTCAGAAATAGAATAATTGTACTCTCACGAAAGTTACAGTTGCAAGGCAACAAAATTTGTTACAATGGGTTTTATATTTAAACATTTTGAAATTTGCTGTTTTCCATCCTAACTGGAATAAAAATTTTATTTTAGAATTTTAATTTTTCAGCGCTTAGTTGTACCTTAGATTAAGCAAATCATTTAGGGAAATCCCGAAGTCTCTAAGTGGTCTAGTTGCAGAGATATAAGCAAAATCAATCCTCAGATTTCTCCGTGACAATCAGGCTAAGTATAATAAAAGTGCTTAATAAAAAGAAGCTCTATGAGCTAATGTAACTTCCCTTCCCACTCCGAAATAAAGAGAAAGATTCTGTTTTGCTACTTAAAATGTGCAGGTGCACACATCATTTTACCTCTACGCTCCAAGCATTTCACTCTAATTACTTAAACTTATGTTTGTTTTTTTTTTAAATTTTCTAAATGTCATTCCGTTATACTTTCCCCTGCATTAAAAGGCATTATTTTCCCCGTTCAACATATCAGGGCTGTGAATCACTATATAATTAAATACTTTTAAGAAATTAAAATGAGAAAGAAGAAACAAACGAAGAAGCTAAAAGACGTAATCATGCCAACACATAATGAAACGTTAATAACTTGAATGGAGAAGAGATTTTCTAAATCCAGGTAACTCGTGACATTTTTTCTAATTGAGATAGAAGTTTGGATCTTCGACCATGAGTCGAGTTATATATGGGGTAAAAAAAAGTCGCTCTTTCCAATGGTGTCAAAAAGAAAACTGTGGGATGATTGCATGATTTTTTTTTGTGTGTGGTTTTAATTAAAAAAAAGTAGTGCCTGAAATTCAGAGAAGCCTTGAAAATTTTGAAACACGAATAACCCCCGCCGTAATTAAGTTAGAGAATCGGAACAAATTACACAGAACGCAGAAAAAAATCTGACTTTTCTAGTGATAGAAAGTATTAATATGTGCCGGTAACTTTTCACCCCCATATTCAGGAATTTATGTGAAAATTGGATCTTAAATAAGCATTTAAAAAAAGCTACTATTTGAAGTTTTTTCAAACCGGTCTGCAAAACTTTTCTGGTCTTAAAGAAACAGACTGAAAACAAGCGAAATTGACTCGGCAGTTCTTGACTTTTGCGCGTTCTAACACACAGACTTTTTGGAGACTTCCATTTTATTGTACTATGTAGAGATATTATAATAAATTAATGTTTTAGTATTGGGTGAGTGCAAAAGTTCGTGCGGAGTTGCAATAGATGGCGTTAGAACGGGCGTAACGTGTTGTCATTAATACCACTATCTACGTAAGTCAGATCGTTGGAAAGGTGACATGTGCAGCTTTCATTCAAATCAAAATAATTTGTGCAGATACAAACTGCTTCGAGAAAGATTACTTTTAAAATGAGTGTTGATAAAGTGCATTTACGGCATGTTATGCTTTACGAGTTTAGGAAGGGAATAAACGTTGCAGCAGCCGTAAAAAACATTCAAGACGTTTATCAAGATCAAGCACCAGCTAAACGAACTGTGGAAAAATGGTTCGCAAAATTTCGTTGCGGAGATTTTAAGCTAGAAGACGAGCGACGCTCAGGTCGACCTTCCGACATTGATGACGACGTTTTGCGTTCTTTAGTTTAGAATACTCCGCGAATTTCAACAGAGGAAGTTGCTACAGCACTTAACGTTGACCGATCAACCGCTTTTCGGCGTTTAAAAAAAAATGGATTTGATTTAAAGCTCGATATATGGGTGCCCCATTTGTTGACCGAGAGCAACAAAATCCAGCGAATTTCTGCTGCCGTATCTTTACTCGGGCGGCTCAAAAACGAGTCGTTTTTGGATCGATTAGTGACGGGCGATGAAAAATGGGTCCTGTACAACAACGTTCAGCGCAAACGCACATGGAAACAGGCAGGTGAACATGGTGACGCAATGGCAAAGGCCAGTTTGCACCCGATGAAGGTGATGCTCTGTGTTTGGTGGGATTGCAAGGGTATAATTTATTTTGAGTTTCTCCCCGCCGGCCAAACGATTGATTCGGACAAGTACTGTCGTCAATTAACTAATCTGAACCGAGAAATCAAACAGAAACGTCCGAGTTTGTCAAATCGCAAAGGCGTAGTCTTTCATCAAGATAACGCTAGACTACACGTTTCAAGACAGACGCTACGCAAACTGAACAGCCTGAAATGGGATGTCCTATTGTAAATGTATCGATGTTTTTAGTGTGATGGCTCAAACCCGGAAGTCGAACCAATGACATGTCGCTGATTTATATTTCTGACATCGATTGAATTGATTGATGGATTTTTTTGTGCATGCATTTCATAAATAAATGAAAAGGGAGTCATAGCTGTGTGCCCCTCTTAACATTTCTCACTTTTATATTTATTTATACGAAACATATATTTTGGTGGATTTCAACTAGCGACGTCCCCTAGCGTTTTGATACAGTGGACTCTCTCTATCTGAGCACTCTCTAATGTGAACACCCCGATATTCTGAGCACATTTTGATAGTTCCGGCGAGATCCCATAGACTTAACATAAGCTGACCCCTCTAGATCCCTAACACGTTATATTATGAACACCCCAGTATTATGAACGCTATTTTTAACCCTGCTCAATTATTATCTATCTATATACTAAACATGTACACAATCGGTACTCGGGAATTCCTATGAATCAAATTGGACAGCCGGAAATACATTCACGATTTTATCACAATGATTGAATGGTTTTTAAGAGAAAATGGAGAGAGGGGGAAGAAAAATTATTTTCCTGGATATTACTGCATCACATGAAATCATTCAGCTGGGCAGTAAGAGCCTGAAGTTTCTGCCACTGAACTATCTTTCAAGAACCCAACCATTGTATCCAGTTGTATTCAAGACCTTTAAAGTATGATCACCTGGAAGCAGAATGCGACTGAGGATCACCGGGAAACATTTTCACTTGAATGGTAGGGTAAAGACCCCAGTAATTGGCACTTTAAGAGTTTGTCCTTAAACTTACCTCTGTTTTCAGTACTTAGAAAAAAAAAAAAAAACTCTCTTGCAAATATTTTTGTCTCAAAGAGTGCACATCTGTGCATCTATTTGGTTCACTAAAATCAAAAATATTGGAATCGATACTTTTATAAAAATATGTATATAAAAAGTCACCAAAATCCTCAGTAATTGGCACCTGATACCCCAGTGTGAGACACCTTGTGATCCAGTAATTGGCACATGTTAATAGAACTGGAAAATCACTTTATTTTTTACTTTTAAATTACATACAAATTTTATCATCATAAGAAACATGAGTAATGATAATGTAAAATAGGTAATCTTTACTAATAATAAAGCAGAAAGTCTCTCTTTCTGGATCTCTGTCTGTCAGGATCTCTCTCTGATGTCCGGATCTTTGTCTGTCAGGATCACCGTGACGCGCATAGCACCTAGACCGTTCGGCCGATTTTCATGAAATTTGGCACAAAGTTAGTTTGTAGCATGAGGGTGTGCACCTCGAAGCGATTTTTCGAAAATTCGATTTTGTTTTTTTTCTATTCCAGTTTTAAGCCCATTTTTCATATAAATTTGATAATATGGGGAAGAATGTGTTTATCTTTCTTCTTCTTTATCTTTACTAATAATAAACCTGGAAGTTTCTCTGTCAGGATCTCTGTCTGTCAGGATCTTTCTCTCTGTCCGGATCTCTGTCTGTCAGGATCACTGTGACGCGCATAGAACGTTCGGCCGATTTTCATGAAATTTGGCACAAAGTTAGTTTGTAGCATGAGGGTGTGCACCTCGAAGCGATTTTTCGAAAATTCGATTTTGTTTTTTTTCTATTCCAGTTTTAAGCCCATTTTTCATATAAATTTGATAATATGGGGAAGAATGTGTTTATCTTTCTTCTTCTTTATCTTTACTAATAATAAACCTGGAAGTTTCTCTGTCAGGATCTCTGTCTGTCAGGATCTTTCTCTCTGTCCGGATCTCTGTCTGTCAGGATCACTGTGACGCGCATAGAACGTTCGGCCAATTTTCATGAAATTTGGCACAAAGTTAGTTTGTAGCATGAAGGTGTGCACCTCGAAGCGATTTTTCGAAAATTCGATTTTGTTTTTTTCTGTTCCAGTTTTAAGCCCATTTTTCATATAAATTTGATAATATGGGAAAGAATGTGTTTATCTTTCTTCTTCTTTATCTTTACTAATAATAAACCTGGAAGTTTCTCTGTCAGGATCTCTGTCTGTCAGGATCTCTCTCTCTGTCCGGATCTCTGTCTGTCAGGATCACTGTGACGCGCATAGAACGTTCGGCCAATTTTCATGAAATTTGGCACAAAGTTAGTTTGTAGCATGAGGGTGTGCACCTCGAAGCGATTTTTCGAAAATTCGATTTTTTTTTTCTATTCCAGTTTTAAGCCCATTTTTCATATAAATTTGATAATATGGGAAAGAATGTGTTTATCTTTCTTCTTCTTTATCTTTACTAATAATAAACCTGGAAGTTTCTCTGTCAGGATCTCTGTCTGTCAGGATCTCTCTCTCTGTCCGGATCTCTGTCTGTCAGGATCACTGTGACGCGCATAGAACGTTCGGCCAATTTTCATGAAATTTGGCACAAAGTTAGTTTGTAGCATGAGGGTGTGCACCTCGAAGCGATTTTTCGAAAATTCGATTTTGTTCTTTTTCTATTCCAATTTTAAGCCCATTTTTCATATAAATTTGATAATATGAGGAAGAATGTGTTTATCTTTCTTCTTCTTTATCTTTACTAATAATAAACCTGGAAGTTTCTCTGTCTGGATCTCCCTCTGTTCGGATCTCTCTCTGTCCGGATTTCTGTCTGTCTGTCAGTATCTCTGTGACGCGCATAGCGCCTAGATCGTTCGACCGATTTTCATGAAATTTGGCACAAAATTAGTTTGTAGCATGGGGGTGTGCACCTCGAAGCGATTTTTCGAAATTTCGATGTTGTTCTTTTCCTATTCCAATTTTAAGAGCAAAATTATCATAAGATGGAGGAGTAAATTACGAAATTATCATAACGTGGAACCGTAACATGGGCACAAGCCAATTGGCGAGATACGAAATTATCATAACGTGGAACCGTAACATGGGTACAAGCCGATTGGAGAGAAAATTTGCCACACATGCGAACCAAAAGACCTTTTAATTTTTCTATTACGGGCAAAGCCGTGCACGTACCACTAGTTTTATATAAATTAATGCTAAATCACTCTTCTTCATGTTGGAAAAGTATTTTAGAGAAATAAAAACATAAATTTGGAATGTTCCATGGAAAAGATATTGAAATTAATGCTGTTTCATCCTTCGGTTTACAGTTTTGATTTTACGAATGCTACCAAGTTTGGTTTGCCCAAAGTGTAGTTAAAAACTCATATAGCATACTTTTTTGCATAAGTTTTCCTCTTTTTTATTTATCAAATGCAACAAGTCGGTTTTCTTTCTCTTGAAAAACCACCCGCTGCAGGCGGCATTGAGCGAGGCCTTCGAGATAGGAAGGCCATCCAACTAGCAAATGACGTCATCGTTTGTCGATCCACAATGATATTGGGAAGTGAGCACTTCGATTAATATTTTGGTTAAATAAAACTATTTGGTTTATTTATTATTGACTTCTGTTATTTTAGTAGCATTACAAGTTCTACTTTTTCATTTGAAAACATAAAAAGGAACCGATAATCATACATTAAAAAATATACTGAGCTTAATTCATAGTATTTGACATAAAAACATTTATAAGTATTACAAAGTATTCAAATAACTAAACACGATTTTATTTTACAATCATGTTAAAACAAAGTGATAAATAAACATAGTTTTATTTTTCATTGGAAATTGTTTTTTAACTAATCGCATTTTAACTACTCGTATATTGTATTGAAACATTAAGTCTTAAGAAGTATTCAAATAAATAAATGAACTTTCATTTTACAATTACATCAAAACAAAAAATATTATTAGTATTGTATTTGAATAAGAATTAAATGAAATTTTAAAAAAACATTTTTACTTAAGAAAACGGGAAACATGACTGCAATATGTTTCAAAGACATAACATCAAATTAAAGTACATAATACCATATTATTAATGTTAACTTAGCTGAGCAAATTTATGCTTTTCAAAAGACGTGAATGCTTGGGTGTCATCCCCCAAAGTAGACGGTGCCCTACCCCCTTCAATTATGAAAACTTCAAAAAAAAAAAAAAAAAAACCCCAAAACATCTCCATCTCCCTTAAAATTTCAAGGGCACAGTTAGTTATAACTATAGACGTTGAAAAGCTATCATTACTATGAGACTATGATTCCGACCCCCCCCCCCCCCCCCCTTCGGTGGGCACTCTCGAAAAATTACACAGGAATTCAACTTGAAAAACGTTAATTAAAGAATGTATAATACAACATCATGAATACTGTATGTTGTCCAAAAAATGTATTCAATATCTAAACAGCCTTTTTTTTTTTTTTGGAATTCGGCTACTTTTCCATTCTCAGCTTTTTCTGCTGCTAATGATTCTTGTGTGTGTGTGTGTGGGGGGGGGGGGGGCTTTAATAGTTCATCATTTTAGGCTTTTGAAAAATTATTTTTAAAAGCATTAATTGATGACAAAGTAACCTTTTTCAAAAAACTTTTCATAGAATGACCATTTTAGCAACTTTCTTTAATACTTAAAACCTCATATATGTTAAATTTAGATCAACATTTTGCTGAGTGTGCTCTTTTAGGAAATCAATGTGACAGTTTTGTGACAGGGGGAAGGGAGGGGATAACAAGAAGTGTGACATCACGCGTTGTTTATAACAATATGCTGATGTTGAACAGCGTTACATGTAACAAGGAGGAGGGGGGGGGGAATTTGTTAAAAAGTTTGCATAATACTTTATAGACAGCCCCTTAATACAATTTATGTTACAGTTTCAGAGTTCCTGAAAGCTTATTAACAGAAAACCAAAGGAGTTCAAAAAATATGTAGTTCAAGATATTTTGCCCTTTTTAAGCATAAACAAACAAGCACAGAGCATTTGGCAAAAACACGTTGTGTATCCACTGCTCAAAACTAATCTTTCGCAAGCCCAGAAATTATGAATACCGTTAACTTAACCACAATGTGTGCATAAATATCATAAAACTTAAAGACAACAGTGAAAAAAAAACCGTATATATTTTTTTAATTTACGCACAGAACCAGCTTGTTTGAATAACATTGCAGGGGCGTAGTTGGGGGGAAATGTTTGAGTATCGGACCCACGACCTCCGGCGTTCAAATCTAATCTTCTATCTCAGAACTACGGAAGCCCATCAAGGAATGTTTTTTGATCAAAATAACACATGCTAGCGTATGAAACAATTTAATCGAAACGGAAAATATAAGATTAGTTCAGTTAAAAGCCTGTTTCAATAAAATTGTTTACATATTAACTGAATATCAACACCAAGTTACGTTGCTTCTGATAGCAACAAGTATATTTGCAGAAAATTTTGACATATGTATATTGTCAGCTTGGAAAATCCATTTCGAATAAATGCGTGTACAAAGTTGAAAAAATAAAGAAATAAAAAGTTGCAAGTTAACCGTTTGAAATATTAAAGCATTATACTAAAATTACAAATTACAGACAAAGATATCAGAAAGGAAACTGACAATTGTTCGTGTAATGGAGGAAAACTTAAGTAATCTTAACTACATAAAATGTAAATTTGTTTATCTGAGAAAAGTACTTACCTCCGAACTTTAAAATTTATTCCGTGAGACACCCAGCTTTTTTCTTCACATGCAGGTTGTTCGGAAGCGGAAATCGCTGACTCAAATTCACTCATCAGACACTTATATTATATATATATATATTAATTGCCTCTACATTCCGGTACGTGGAAAGGATGAGATAAATCCAACAGTATTGTATTCAAAAAGTGCAGCCGAAGTTAATATTTCCTATTTCATCTATTTCAACCAGACCAAGAAGCACTATTGTTTAACTGGTAGACTGCACTGCTTTCAAAGTTTCGCGCCAAGTTCAAAGATCGACTACTGATGGCGTAACGAAGCGGGGGGGGAGGGGAGTTGTCTGGCCTGTTATCACGTGGGTCTCGCATTGAGATACCGTAGGTGGCAAACGGTGGTTAGCGAGCGAATCGAACAGAGGACGGAGCCCCCAGTATAAAATTAATTGCTGACTAACTTTCATTTGGATATTTTTCTGGTGAAAGTCACTCCAATTGACAAAAAGCCGCAACTTCAAGAATTGATGATTTTGATGCTTTTTTTTTGACAATTACTGCACAAAAGCTATCGATTTCAATTTCCGCTTTATCATATTAGTAATCCACGCAAAAAAACTGAAGATAATGACACTTCACTCAGCTTTATCGCGGGAATGACGCTATTTCCCCAGTACTTGGCAGACATGCCAATTACTGGGGACTAGCAAAATTGAAGCACCAGTAAATGACACCCATCATTATTTTAAAATTCCAAATAGGGACGAAAATATACTTCTACACAATTAAAGTAACACCTTTCAACTAAACAAAACTTTTGACAACGAAAATTTGAAATATATTTTAAGTCAGATTTTAATGGATTTATGTGCATGCTTCCCTTAAGCCAGAGAAGAAGCTTTTGCAACAAAAATGGCTGATTTGACACAAGCCACAATTGTTTCTCTTTCCTACGAACTGCTGTCATTTAGTAACATGAATTGAAGTTATAATCTTTAAAATTAATGTACATTCAGTTGGTATATGGGGCATTCCACGGTATTTTTGACATTTATGTCAAGTCCGTAACGTGACCTTTTTCGCCATAACTTTTTAATTTACTGTTTGATTAGCATATTATTTTATTTTGATCTTTTCCTACCAACACACCAGCTCAAATTAAAATAATTTGCAAATCAAACGGTAAATTAAAAAGTTATGGCAAAAAAAGTCACGTTACGGACTCTACATAAATGTCAAAAATACCGTGGAATGAAACATATAGCCTTCTTTTTTCAAAAAAATTGGATACGAGTCTTTTTTAGGACATTTTTGTTGGAAGTGCCAATTACTGGTGCCGTGCCAATTACTGGGGATGTTACCCTAACACGCACCTTGCATGAAAATACAGAAAGCAAAAACAGAATAAAAATAACCTTCTTTTTTTTCAGATATTGTACCAATAGCTGTATTGTAACATTTTATTGTTGAATGTTTCATTAAACATTTTAAATGAAAAAAAAATTAAATAAATAAATGAGCTCGTCTCCTACTGAGTTCAATTACACATTGCACTAGCCACCAATCCAAAATTCAGCACCTCTATCTCAGTAACTGGTTTAGCTCATTAGACTAAGTACTGAACATAATTCACGAACGCAATGGAATGCAACATATACAGGCATTATCTAGTCTCCCTCTGTAATGAACACCCCCATAATCTGAACAATTTTGTTCCGTCCCATGAGAGTTCGGAATAGAGAGAGTCAACTGTACTATAAAGAACAATTCCTGCAACATGTGAGTTCATTTGACCAATAACAACACTCGCCCCATCGGCGTTGAAATTAACCACCCTGAAAAATTTCCCAGAAATCATTATTTTTTAAGTTTATGACATTGTGTCTTTTTCTTCCTAGGTGGGTCATTCCATGCGAAATCAGCAAAATTCGCAAAAAAGTGGTGGCCGCATGGTAACAGATTTTTATGAAATTTGGTATACAGGTTCCTTTTATGCCTGTATAAAAATATCTAAAATATTTTTGCTTAAAATTTTTTATTTAAATAGTTACATGCGATTGAAAATTGGTCAAATTGAACAGCATTCTCATAAATGCTAAATGTTGCACTTTTGATGGCTTGTATCTTGTTAACTATTTAATGAAAACATAAAAGTTATATGTTTTTGCAATCTATGGAGTAGGGTAATCAATCTGATATCAGTAAAATTTTCAAAGTTATTATAGTTAACTTTTAACCGAGTCTCAAAAACTGAAAATATTTCAATTTTCTCATAATTAAGCATTTTATTTTTTAATCTCAATCTTTAAGGAATGCATTAGCTTTGATGAAATTAATACCCAATACTGTGCTAAGTGTCATAAAAGAAATACCTTACTTTTGAATTTGTATTTTGACTCATTTGTCTTCAAAATCAGTTTTAAACTTAGTGACATTTTGTAAAATGATTATTTTCCCCTTCACGTACACACAAAAATTCAAATGAAGGAAAATTCAGACAACTTTTAAATTTTTCAAGAATATAGAGCTGTGTTTCTACTATTTGCTTGAAGAAACTCGAAATTGGTTTTTGATTTCCAAACGTAAAATAAAATTCAGAAAAATAGCATTTTCTTTCTGTTTTATGGGTCAATCCATACAGGTTCGACGGATGGTTGCGCTCGACCATTTTTAAATTTTTTGAAATTCATATCCCTAAAAGCTGCATATGAAAGATGTTTAAAACATCTTTTATTTTTTCTCTCAACTTTGATTTTTTGGAGGTCATCAAAAGTGATTTTCGTAGTCAAAAATGGGACTTTTAGACCTTTGCATTTTGGCCAAAATCTATTGTAATTACATTTATGACAGTTATTTTAACGCTTTGATTTTAAAGTGCGTAAGTTGATAGTCTTACATGCTGAGTTACGTAGCTGTACGTTAATAATTAAAATAATGGCAACAGGTTAGTTCAAGACCAAATGTAAAAATTTTACTCATTTCAATGGGGAATAACTCACGTAGGGGACGGAAACACAAGATGAAATTCGGCAAAAACTAATCACTGGAACCATGCTAAATAGAGTAGGTAACTGTTGCTGTGTGTTTGTGTACCCTTTATAGATTACAGCCCCTCAAAATTCGGAAAAATGACAAAAATGACATTTTTAGACCCCTATAAACCAAAAGAGGATTGAATTAAAAATAAAATTTCCTGGCCAATTGAATATTCCATTCAAGTACTATACATGTTATACGTATTGTTTTTTTTATTTGGTTTGTAAAAAAGATACAGGTCTTTGAAATTAAGCAATTTCGCTATTCAATTCACACACTAAAACAGAAATAAAAAGTGTAAAATCTTCATGGCACCTTCTTAAATTACGTATATTGTGCCCTATATAATACATTTTACTGAAAAAACATACTGTAATTTTCAAAATAATTATTTTAATTTGATAACTTAGAAATATTTGGACATGAATGAGAAGTTTATACTGTGTGGAACCTGTATGGATTGACCCTTATGTGAAATAACGAGAATTCAAAGAACTTGGTAAGCGACTAAATGATATAAAAGCAAGTAAAATTGACATTTATTTCAATTAAAAAAATATACATTTCAGCATATACTTCATAAACATGCTTTTGAGAAAATGAAACACGAAAGAAATGTATTCAGTAAATTACCGCCCATTAGCTGTAAAGCAAAAAGTTCCCATTAGCTAGGAAATGACTGAGCTGGCGGTGTATTTCACGAAAGAAATGGTTAGTTTTGATAAACTTACAAAATAAAAAGAAGTAACTAATGAAATTTTTCCTTAGTTCAAGTTACTCTAGTAACAAAAATACGCTGATACCAATCATTAAAATTTAGTAGCATCTAAAAGACACTTCATTATGTTACGTAAAAAAAAATTGAGTAAATTTAGAGAATTCCCTCATCTTCAAAAAAAACATCTGAAATAGAGGAAAAAATGAAATTTTCGGAAATTTTAGATTTTTTAAAGTACGATTTCGTTATCAAGAAATTCATAAACAATTACTAAATTAGAGCAGATAGTTAGTTATAGATAGTTTTTCAATCTGAATCATTTTTACTCTTATTTTTTCATTAAAAGAGCTAGAAGAGTGATTTGAAATCTGAAGTAAATTGGCAAAATTTCAATCTTTGTTAATATCTCAGATTCAAAAAAAGATCCGAATAAATTTTACTTTGCTCTTTCCCATTAGAGATTTGTTCATAGAATGCGGAAATATTTATTTTTAAGTGTACGTTTATAACTTATGGAGTTATTGAGTCACAAACTGGCAGCAATGAACTCTGAAAATTTAGGCTTAGCGTAAGCATCAATTTCTAATTGCAATAACAAAGCAACAAACAGTTTTTAAACTTTCATACTTTGCATTTCCTCATAGATATGCATGGTTTACCTAAATAAAAATTTTCATTGAAATCTGTGACATGTCAGCCACAGCTGATTTGCTCATTTCGCATGGAATGACCCAGGTGTTAAAAATACTTTTGCAAAGAGGTAACGCCAAAATAAAACTTATCAATTACTTTATGTCAGCTAAAAGCCTTTTGTTGAACAATCTTTACTAATAATAAAGTTGGAAGTCTGTCTGGATCTCTGCTGGATATCTATGACGCTCATAGCGCCTAGACCGTTCGGCCAATTTTTATGAAATTTGGCTCAAAATTAGTTTGTAGCATGGGAGTGTGCACCTCGAAGCGATTTTTCGAAAATTCGTTTTTTTTTTCCTATTCCAATTTTAAGAACATTTTCCCTAGCAAAATTATCATAAGATGGACGAGTAAATTACCAAGTTATCATAACGTAGAACCGTAACATGGGCAAGCCAATTGGCGAGAAATTCACCATACAGTATTTGTAAATATACAGGCGAACCAAAATACCGTTTAATTTTCTACTAAGGGCAAAGCCGTGCGGGTACCACTAGTAATGGAATAAGAGCATGAACCTGCATCTTAATTTCTGAATTCAGTCTTCTCAATTGTGTTTCAGATATTTCTTCCGAAAGTCCTTCACTGTCTGTGAAATAAATTGTTTTTCCGACCTATTTTTGGTTCACTGCTGGTTACGTTTTTCTATTAATTTATCTCCTTTTAGCTATATCATTTACAACTTTGATTGATCTTGCAATATCTCATCTTTTAAAGCAGCTTTCTTCATTTTGCCAAAAAACAAGTTGGAAAATGTCGTTTGGTGTTTGCAATCTTCCAAATAGTTTTATTGACTTAAAGTCCGGGGCGTGCACGGAGGGGAGGGGAGGGGAGAAAAAGGACACTTGTTGGCCCGGGTCCGAGCCTGAAGGGGGCCCGAGATTTTTGAAATTAGGGGTGAAATATATGTAGAGACGTAGGGGTAAACAATATGGATGGGGCCCGTAAAAGTCATCTGTGATGGGTCCCAAAATTTCTGTGCATGCCCCTGCTTAAAATTTAATTCTATGAAGAACAAGAACTTTACTAAGTAAATACCCCAAATAATCTAATTTTGTTTGAAATATTTTATAAATTCATCAGTCGCATCTCTCTTTTAAAAAACTTTCATGCCAATTTCTATTCATCCTCTAAATTTATTCTTCATCTAAATTCAGATTAGGCTATCGCTAAACACCATAAATGGTTCATAAATTTGCTATCGCTACTTTTGCGACTGTTTTGGAATTATTTTTGTATTTTTTTTAATGAACATAATGTCATTGAAAGAAGTTTTTATTAAGTTAGTAGCTGAAAGCCATGGTTTGATGCATCATTTAACTATAAAGACGCGATTTTGTTTGAGATATATTTCATATTTTTCATATAATTTCCAAGTTAAAATAGGCAGGTAAGACGTAACTTACAAATTACTTTTTTGAAAAAGGTAGGCGAACCAAGTGTTGCCAGTGGTCCTAACCAGGGAAGTACACGAATAGTGTAAAAATGAAAAAAGTGGAAATAGACAGCAATCGAAAGAGCGTTTTGGGACATATTTTTGACACAGAAAGTATTTGTCCTCGTGCCCCTGTTATTGAGATATAAGGTCTTTATGTATGCCAAAATTTTAAGATAAGCGCCAAATTTAAAGATTTGGCGAGAAATTGATCAAACCATTTCACCGTCTGCATCCATCTACAAATCGCGTGAAAGATGTTCTTCCATTACTCACTGAAACTCGATAAAATTTGGCGACTTTTCTTAAAATTTTGGCAGACTTTAAGATCTCATATTTCGATAACAAGGACACGAGGACAAATAATTTATGCGTCTACAGACATGCTTTACAATGCTCCTTCGATCGCTACTTATTTATTTATTTATTTTTATTTTTACACTATCTATCGTTTAGTTTCTTGGTAAGGTAGGCGATAGATTTCCCTCAAAAAAATAGGGTTAATTATATTTTTTATCACAAAACGGCGGTACTGTATTGTAAAGCCTGAATATGCTGTGCAGATGGTGCAATTTGAAGAGATTACCTTGATCATTCGCCATAATATGCAATGATTTCACTTTTGAGGAGGAATAGTTTTAATTTCTAAGTAAGAATATATTTCAATCAGGTCCATATTCAAGGGCTGAGTTTTTAGAGTTCAAATCCCCTCCGAAAATTTTCAAAATCATTCCAAAAAAATCCTTTTTATCAGTTTTTTTTTTTGCTGAAAAAATTGTTATTACTATTTTATTTATTTTTTGTTTATTATTATTTTCAATTTCATTTGAAAACTGAAACTTTTGTTGTAGAAAAAATGCACACCCTCAGTGCTATATCTGCGTTATTTATTTTATTCTTTGCAGTAATATTGTAAACATCATTTCTTACAAAATAATACAGCGTTTTCCTGCAGATTTTGAAAACGAAGGGTGCTAACGAAAGCATTGAAATTCCTTAAACTTGAAAGGGACAACTATCAAAAGACTGTACTATTATCAGGATCAAAAAAGACGATTTAGGAAGTACTACATATAGCATTTCGACAACTCTGTTATCATATCCACAGACTGCAGTTTTGTCCTTGTTGTTGACTCATCAGGCTGGAATAGTGAATAACCGAGTTGGAGGCAGATGTCACATTGTTGAAGCTGAGAGTGCCAACAAGCTGGTAGATAAAGTAAATTTATCTCACCCACGAGATTCCGCATGCATGTTGCGGTTCAACTCGTAAAGTGAAGACAAAGCTTGAATATTAAGCACCAAATACTCTATCCAACGTACATATTTTATATTTACCCCACTTAAAAGCAATAAATGATTTTAAAAAAAATGTGTTAAAAAAAAAACTAAAAACACCCAGAACTGGAAAACAAAAAATAATTGGTTCAATTACGACTTCCTACCCAAACCTATAAATCAAATTTATTTTACAATTCCAGTACAAAAATCAACTAAACACCCAGTTATAAAATAAACACTGATTTTAATTACTATACTATAAATTATTTTAATATTAAACTAATTATATATGATTAGTTGATTTTTAATCGCCATTTGAAGTCGATGTCTTTTATAAACTACTACCTGACATAACTGAGGTTTGGTTTTTAAAGACTAATTTTACGCTCAGTAAAATCAGTGTTAATTAATAGTTTATAGGAGGCACCGACTTCAAGAGGTGATTAAAAATCAAGAGATCGTCCATAATTAGTTAGGTTTTGAAAAAAAAATTATCTTATAGTTGTTAAGTTCTTATAGTAGTTAGTGTTTGTTTTTTAATTGGGTGTTTAGTTTAGTTGCTTTTTGTACTGGAATGAATTGTAAAAATAAATTTGATTTATAGGTTTGGCTAGGAAATCGCATGTAAATGTGACCAATTATTTGTTTGTTTTTAGTTCCTGGGTGTTTTTTAAAAGCAGTTTTTTTTTTTAATTTAAAAATACAGTGCTGGTGCCCTCGCATTTTCACAACAATGGGAATATGTGAGAAATTTTGGTCGACCGATCAACGATAAATGTATGTGAAATTCTGCAAAATTTATGAAATAAACATTTAACAGCAGGAATCCGATAATTGTTTAGGTAGATCGGGGCTGTTTCCGGTCGGGCCAATGCAAACAGTTGACCCCATGCTCATTTTTCCATTTCTGAACCTGCGTGTGAGTTTAGAGAAAAAAAAATTACTTAACCCCATGTTAATTTAAGTCTAATGGCAGGATAAGAATTTTTAAATTGTTCCTTACTAGTTTTGCCCTATGGCACGGAGCAGAATCATCCTGGAAAATGACGTTTGGAACTGAAGTAAAGTGATCCCGGATAGTAGGAAGCAATTTCTCCTCCAAAATGCCAATATACACCAGGGCGTTTACTGTTCCTTGCACAAAGTGAAACCCACCAAGTCCTTGATCAGAAATACATCCCCAAATCATCTGGGATACGGGATGCTTGACTGTGTGTTGAATGCAGTCGGGATGATATTCCTCTCCTTTGCGGCGAGGGTAATGCAATTTTTTTACCACCACTGGAATTTATTTGTTCACTTATTTATTACAATTTTCACTTATTTTAAGTAATGTGTCTCCCAAAGAAAATGTTGGATCAACCTATAAGCTAGTTACAGCTTAAAACCCCGCTTTGTTGGGGGTTCCTTACTCTCAAAAAACTGCACGATTGATTTTTGAAAAAAAGTACTAGAAAAATAAATTTAATTTTCAACCACGTTTGAAAACCTCGAAAATATGAAAAAAATGTATTTCACCATAAATTTTAAAATTTCTAAGTTGAATAAAAAAGTTTATCCTTTCTTTTTGACCACCTCTGGTGTAGAATAATCTGGTCCAGGGTTTTTTCAAAATTAATTTTGCATAATTAATCTCATAATTGCTTCAGCATTAAAACTGCAGCACTAGAAATTGTGACTAAAAATTAATGCTTTTTTTTTTTAAATATTATTAATGTACTTTCTTACAGAGAAAGAGAAAACATCAGAACTTTCTAAAATATTTCGACAAACTAAATTCATGAATGGTACTATGGAGTACTTATATGCCAGGAAAAAATCCATAAATCAGCTTCACCGTGGAGCGGGTTCTATAACAATGGAAACATCTTTTCCCGTCCAATCATTTAACTCTCATCTATTTTTCGTTTATTTTTTTCCCTTGTCGCATACGGTGAGTAAAAAGTTGTCTATCTGAAATCACGCTTCAAATGATCCATCATTGTGCTTGTATAAGGAGGAGTGGGGTTGTCCTGTGCCGGTGATTTGGAAGGGTTTAAATGTTTTCGTTTTTAAGTCGAAAATCTAAACTTGGGATCGTTTTAAGAACGATTTCAGGCTTAGGCCATAACATTTATGTATAAAATCAAAAGCTCAGATTATCCTTAAACAGTCAAAGGAATTTAAAACGATTCTTAATGTTTTATCAGGAGACATCCTTCAGCAAAAAGTGAATTAAAACAACGTTGAACTTCAAAACCCTTGCACAATTTAACAAAGGTTATGCTTGAATGATTTTCTATCATGTGCAAGAGATAATATTAAAACACTATTAAAAATTTAGCTGAATTCTTTGCAAAAGCTTGAGGTTAAAGTACAAGGAAGAAAATTTAAACCATGGAGTCACCCTCGTACCTAAATTTGTTGTGCAGCTTACAAATTTACAGTTTATTATATGTGCTACAGGCACATATAGCACCCTTAGCTAAGGAGAAAAAATTCTAAGATTCTTGGCAGCCAAAATGTTATTCTTAAAATTTAGATTTGCCGAAAAGTTCATACAGAAAATGAGGAGATTATATACTTTACTTGGAAAAGAATAAAGCTGTAGTAAAAAATGTAGTCAAAATAAGCAAAAACGTGAAACGCGTTCAAATAGGAAAGATTTTTTCTAATGTTAAAAGTGTATTATATAGCTTCTTAACGATACCAGTATGTATCTCAAACTGTTCTGACAGAAAACCTTTTCTCTTTTTTAAAAACACTTAAAATCCTCACCACGTTCTTTAATTCTTTAAAAAAAGGTTCCCTTTCTGTTTTTGCGGAAATAATTTTAACAGTTAATAAATCAAAGTAAACCAGCTGTAACAAGTTCCCTTTTAATGTTGACTTTAAAATAGCCAACCAATTTTCATAATTTTTTATAGAGAAACCAGCAACAAATTTAATTTTTATTCGCAAACCTAAAAGTACTTTTTGCGACACTTTTTTTAATTGATTTGTTTGCCTTCTCTCTTTTCAGCTTCACTTATTAATTTATGATTTACTGCAAGGCCGTATCCAGAAATTTTTTCCATACATTAATCGATAGAAAGGAAAAACGAGAGAGGAGAAAAGAGAAGCACATCGTCATTTGCTCATATCGGCATTTAGTGTAGTTTGTTTTTAATCACTTTCCCAACCCCCCCCCTCCCTTTCATCAAAAGCCCTACAGTATAAAAATTGTACAAAATGTAGCGATTCAGAAAATAAGAACGAAAGAGTAATGTTTTGGCCATTTGGACAATTCATACTTTATTTTCTTGATAAGAGACAAAATTGAGGAACTTTTCAAGGAATTTCAAAAACCTAAATAATTTTCAAAGAGTCTAGAACAGTTGAAATTATTTAAAAAACTTCATTTGCACTTTTCAGAAGTTGATTTCACAGTCTTACAAAATGATTCAACTTTGTAACACACACCCGTTTTAAGTTAAAAATAAAATATTTCTCACAAAACAAACAATTTTATTTCAATCACAAGTAGTGCAGAAAATGAAATAGAGTAGGGTAAGTGTCATCCCCCCCCCCATGCTTAAGATATTCACAGTATGCAGTAGAAGTAAGATAAAAACAAGCAATAACACAAAAACTTCTAAAATACTGAATTCAGTATTAAATAAATGGCAAGACATGGAACATATCAGTCACAAAAATTGATCTTGAAAAATATGCTATAAAAACGCGAGAGTCATATTTTTTTGCATTTTTTACTCAAAATGTATCAAGGAACTGAATTTGGCATATCTTGGTAACAATATACTAGCCTAATCGGAAACTAGGGGCCTGGACCTTGGGGAGTCCTCGGCTCAAAATCGGTGCAATGTAAGTTTTATAAAAGTTTTAGGGGGAGGAGCGCAGGGGCGTGCACAAGGGGGAGAAGGGATACCTGTTGGCCCGAGCCTGGAGGGGGCCCAATATTTCTAAAACTAGGGTTGAAAAAAGGGATAAACAATATGGAGGGGGCCCGAAAAAGTAATTTGTGACGGGCCCCAAAATTTCTGTGCACGCCCCTGGAGGAGAGTAAGTTAACCAAACTGACAAGGCCCTAGACGGCCCTGAATTGAATTGGGAAAGAGAGTAGTAAATCCTAATCAAGGGACTAAATTTCAAGTATATTTTGCAGCTAATGAGAACTAGAATTGCTTTTTCTGTATTTTTTCAAATGTTCACTCGCTTAATAGTTACAAAATTAAGAATAAAAAACTTCGTTATTTTCCTTTTCTGACATAAGAAATTAAAAAAAACAAAACAAACTTCTTCTGTTTTACAGTACAGGTTTCGGGGGGGGGGGGGGGAGGGAGAGGGGTTCTGGATACTACCCTGATTTACTGTCTGTTTTGTCTTGCACACATTAGAGCTAGAAGAAGCATCTCTGCAATTCTCTGTGTCACAATAAAATAAAATATTACTAAATAAGAGCCAAAAACCCTTGTGGTTGTAGCGGGCGTTGCAGTTTGTTGAATTTTATGGGGACTTGGCTACGTATTTTTAGCAGTAGCAGTGGCCCCTAAAAATTTCAATGTCGCAGTCTGTGTCATGCCCCCCTTCCCCCATAGGTGGGCACCCCTGAAAAAAAGGAAAATTTCTGCGTTAGAGGGGAATATATCTCCAAACGCCCCCTGGATAAGTCACTGAGTAGTGCTGCGCATTAGCGTCTTCAGCTGTGAAGGAGTATAGAATTAAGTGGTAATTACATGACCGCCGAGAGCCAAGTCGGACTCCTTGTCATTTTGATTACCGCCCCTCACCGCTCCCCCATTACAACTTATAAAATGTAATCCACTCGGATTCCAAGGGCTGAGCCCCTAATTCTGACTAGACTAACGTGGCCTCGCTTCGACCCTGGTCAGTTAATGGACAAAAGTACCCATAGTCAGGGGTGCCCACCTGAGGTGGGTCATGGCGCCGATTGCGCCACTGAAATTTTCAGGGAGGGGGGTGTTTTGAGGGGTATTTTTCTCTTTTTTTTGGGGGGGGGGGTCTTTATGATATGAAGGCGGGGGGCGGTGCGCCTTTTCTCTTAGGGGGTGGGCACCCCTGCCATTTTAGTGGTGAAAAATGAAATGTTTCTGGTTACTGAAGTACTAACTTTGTTTAAAAAAAAAATTTCAATAATTTCGAAAGAAAAAAATGTTTTTCTAGACACCAGCTTTTTCATTATTTTATTGAAATGAAAACAACATTTCATGCAATTGAACTTGGAAATTAAAAACATTTTCTTTTTGAAGAACTTTTCTCACTCAGTTTCCCGAATTCTACCGAAAATAAACATTCTTGAAAAATGTCGTGTTTTTAGGCAAAAAATGTCGTGTTCCGAACTAACTTATTAATTTATTCTTAAATTTCTAAATATATTAACAGGAAGAAAAAAAAATCATCCGTGACATGACAAGCGTTACGCAATCCGGCCATCCCGAAAGAAACCCGTAAACAAGGCGAAAAGACAGAGATCGCCCTGTTTGTTCCCTGTCATCACCTCAACCCGAAAGGGGTCAGAGCATACCCTCAAAAGAGGGCCACGGGGCGGAGTGACTCCCCCCTCCCCCTTCCGAATAAAAACAAATCACCTCGCGCTTGCGCGATAGGCAGCTGCCGGACAGTCTGTGACTTGGTCTCGGCTGGCGGGAAAAGTTGCGCTGTGACTGTGCGCACGAAACCCTTGAGAAAATTTCGTCTGCGGGTTGTAAGTGTGTGAGTGTGCGTGCATGTTTTTCTTTCTTTTTTTCAGTTCCTCTAACCCCCTGTCTTCCGTAGTATTCGAATTGTTTCAGTGCCGGTATTGTGCAGAGTGTAAAAGTAATTTAATGAGGTAACAGGAGAAGCCCAGGAATAACAGAATTTTTTATGCACTTAATAAGGTGAGTACTGGTGAGTATTTGATTTTTTTTATGCAATAATTTTTATTACGCCGGCTGCAATATTTTTTTCGCTACTTGAAGTTGTTCCGGAACGGGCCGAATCAAGTGCAGGGGTAATAGTTTTTATCTGAAAGCAAAAATCATTATTTTCTGCAGAGAAAAAATGCACACTGTCGTAAAAACTGCCTGCATAAATGATAAACCGTAAGAATGAAAAATAAAAGTTTTAAATTTTTATTGGATGTGTGCGTTGTACTTTTTGCAAATCAAAGCTTTTTGTGTTTGATTTTATTCTTTGAAAATCATAGCTAGTTTTCAGATCCCCAAGAACTTAGTTATATGCTTGATTAGGAGCAGCACAAAACGCAATTAAAATTTGTGCATTATGGGTTAATCATTAATAGCTTGGTAAACAGAAATATAACATTTTACTCATGTGATGATTTTTTTAAGTAAGTGATTTGAATTTGAATGCAATTTTTTTTCTAATTGCTTTGCTGATTATATGCAAAGCATCTATCTCAATTTAATGAAAAATACGTAACCCTTCTGACCTGGTGCCCGATATACCGGGCACGAGCTTCAAACAGCTGCTTAGCATTTAATGATTGGTTAAATTACTTGATTTTTTAAAAATGGACTCTTTACATTCTGTTTATTAATATAGTGCCCCCCCCCCCCCAGTTTCGCCATCACGAAAACTCCTCCCCTCCCCCTTTTTTTCAGTTTCAATCATACCTTTTGATACATTTAGGGGAGGGGGATTTTAAATGCCGGCGAACCTGGAGGTAAACCAAAATCATGTATACAAGAATTTTTCGTTTTGACTTTGAAAAAACTAGCAAATAGGGATTGGCTCATTTTTCTAGGACTGGTTCATTTTTTCAACCATGGATCGCAAAGAAGAGGTTTTTTTTTTCTGATATTTAAAAAAAAAAGTATAATATTTTATTGATGATTTAAATGCTTATATTATGTTTTATTATTGTTTGAAGAGCACTTTCAATGACGTTCGTTTGATACTTCATCGTTTTTTAATCTGAATTTTTTATTTCAAAAAAGTATACTCGGCGTATTGGATATACTGCCGTGCTAAGCGCAAAAGTCGTATTTGCATCTAAGTTCAAAATGAGAAATTGCCGTTTAAAGTTTTGCACCTCCATGTATTTGATTCACACTTTTGAGATTTTTTTCAAAAATATATCCCATTCACAAATGGTCATAAAACATTGAATTTAGATAAAATATGTGGTAAAGAATCACCTGGAGACCATAACTCAATTTTGATAAATAGTGCAGATTCGACTTTTGTGCTTAACTCGGCAGCATAACTCTTTTAAATTTTTAGATACAAACTTGAAATTTTGTCAAAAGATACTTTTTACCTTTACCATAGTCCACTGTCTATGAAATAAAAACATTTTTGGTTAAACTTTTCATAATTGCGACTGAAGGGGACAAACTTAACAAGAATGCAGTTCATAATAAATTACCTGGAATTTAAACGTGTAATTTATTGATTAAAATGATTAGTCTCGTCTTGTATTTATCGTTCACTTGTCCGTTGTCGGACTTAGTGATTTATTTTTCTCCTCGCACTATTAAAGGGATTTGCTTTTACATCCTCGTAAAAGCTGTTTGCAGAGTTTTTAAAACTCTTTTTAATTGTTTTTATTGATACAAGTATACACGTTGTTGTAATTTTATTCATTTCTCTCTACAAATCCTGATTGCTTTTTTTTTAAACATATGTGTAATTTATTATTGTCTTCTTTATTTATTTTTTGATAGATAAGTATCTTTATTAGAATAGACAATTGAGTTATTCCTCGACCATGTTTTTAATTTTTTCCCTTCCTCTTTTCAATTTTTTAAATGCAGTCAAAAGGAAAAAAAAAGTTTGAAGGGCTTGATATGAATGTAGTTAAAACTGAATGTAAAGAAGAATCCTGTTCCATCTTTTCACTACGGTTTTGAGACTTATTCAAAATGTAACTGCATGGTATTTGCTGGCTAAATCGTATGTGAACTGTAAACACTTAATTCCAAAAGGGATTCCCATTTCCGTTACATATAGAAGCTATTTGAATTTGATAGATCATATAAGTTTTTTTTTCTTCGTTTCTGCAATGAAATAAATTCAAATGGTATGTTTAAAATTTTGCTACAGCACAAATTGCACTGACTGATCTCGATCAATGAAACTTTTTTCTACAATAAAAATGAATTTCAAATTATTAAAAATGCATCTTTGATGAAGTTGTATAACCTTATTTTTTAGCCTCTCTTTTTTAGTCTGTTTTTCACGGATAGAGATGTTTTCTTTATCCCACTCGGAACGAGCGAATATTACAAATAAATGAAATTAAAATTGATGTATACAATTTGATACAAATTATCAAAATAATTTTAGCACGTTCAAGAGAGAAATGAAAAAATGAAAGACATTAATTTAAGAACCATTTAATGCAATAGAACTTAAATGTAGTAGAGTTGGCAGTAAATCAGATAGGCTCCGCGCTTTTAACCTAGAAGACTCATTTTCAGAATTAGCAGACGAGCTTGAAATTAATGCTTTTGGTATGCAATTTCCTCATGTAACCTCATTAAGATAGACCAACAAAATGCCCAGTGACGGATCTTGCAAAGCCGGGATTCTTGACCCGGGCTGCAAATTCTCTTATTTCGATGTTTTTCTTTTTTTTTTCATTGTAACTCGATTTAAACTCTTGATGGAAGAGGGGTTCAGGTGGCAGTTTCAGGCTTTTGCCCCTACTCGGAAAATTTGTGGATCCGGTAGGCACTGGAAATACCTTCACTGCAAGTGAAATGACGCAAGCTTTTTTCATTTCGAAGAAAAGTGTCTTTATACGTGGTCTCGTAGAGAAAACTATGACTTTAAGTCAAAAACGCTTTCATCAGGTTCTAAAGAGATCGGGGGCGGAGGGGGGATTGCCATCCTTCAATAAGGCATGAAAACAATTAATGTAATTATATGAAAGTAGGGCCGTTGAGAGCCAAGGTGGGCCCCTTGTCAATTTGGTTGCCAGGATTCCAACCCGGCTACTTTCCAATTTAGCTGACGTGGCCTCTCGTCAGCACTGTGTATAAGCGGGCGTGTTTTTTTTTTTTTTTGCTTTCCAATGAAATTTGTATTGATGATCCGACGCTGCCGATATCAACCTTGATAATGCCTTAATAAACTTCGTCATAGCTTTAAGAATTCTTCTGACTCATGGGCGAACATAGGACTGAATCTCTAGGAAGGAGGAAGGATTTTTTTCTTGAGCAAAATTAGTAGTAATTATTACCTTCATGCCAATTTTTGAGCGATTTATCGTAATGTTTAACCGAAAATTCGTCTTATTTTACGATATTATACAAGCAACATAGTACAAAGAATTTGAACCTTTTTTTTTTCTGTTATTGAAATTAAACTATGAGATTCTGTATAAAAGAAAACGTGCTTTGAACCATGGCTAAAAATGAAATTGGTCCATCATTTACGGTTTTTGTTAGGAGACCCACTTCTCTTGTGAGAAAGATAGCTGGCTTCCTTTTAGGCTTCTGTGACAGTTTATTAATATATAAACGGTTGGTTTCAACAAGTGGGTCAGTAAAAACGCCTTCTTTTACTTTTGCCTCAATTAGATTTTTAAATTTGTTCCTGAGATGCAAAAAAAAAAAAAAAAAAAAAAAACTCTTTACTAAGTGTATTTTCAGCTTTTATTTAACTTTACATTATCAGCAACAGCTTGCTACAAGAGCGTGTGAGAATTTTTAAAAATGATATCGTCTGATGAATACCTTAAATAATTTACGTTATGAGAATAATATCAATGAGTAAGAGAATGGACTTTGTTAACCCTCAAAATTTCTCATGTGCCTCTAAAGTTACAGGTTTGCTTCCGCTGTTCAAGATCATTGAGTTTTTACATCTCTAATAACTGGTATTCTTTTTTCTACGGTGCAGTCCTGAAACTGCAGAGATCATCAATCACTCCGCCAAGACTCCAGCATGCCGTCAAGTGTCTCAGAAGATAGGGGATGGGAGATTTCTTCTCTGGGTTATAACTTATTCAGACATATAATTTTAAATAATGTTTTTAAAAGACTGCAATCAAATTTTATTAGTCATTTTATCACGAACAACACTAGTCGGTGTTCACATTTTACTGTAATTTTACAATAATATATATATATATATATATATATATATATATATTTTTAAAGAATAATAGGAATGAAGCAGATTTTGGAAGTAACATATGAAGTTTATGTTATAAGAAATCTTTTGTTCGAAACTATAGAGATGTTTATGATAATTTTGTTTGAAACTAATTATTTTCTGTCATTTTATGGCAGTGTTGCCCAACCTTTTTTTTTTAACCTAAGGACCGCACCTTATATAAAATGATTCTGGCAAGCCAGAATACATATAAAATTTTAAAATATTTAACAATGTTTCTAAATAGCGTATAAAAATATGAAAAAGGAAAGAAATTTACAAACCAAGAGCTGTTGTTTTCATTAGTTAATGCTTGTTTTATTAACTATAAAATCGCCTTATGACGGGTGAAAATTGCTTCTACATTTGAACGAAGCGATTGCCTGTTTGGTGACATTTTGATGGTTGAAATTTTATTCATAACTCCAGTGGATTAACCCGTAACTCCAGCGCTCATGGTTGACCACTTTTTGTTTCTTCATTCTCCTAAAATGACACAGCCTTATCAGTAAAACAGTTAAGTTACCGGATCCAGTTCAGTCTTGTCACAATAAAGCCTTTCCCTGCATTTTAAACATTACCAAAACATATTATCAAATTATCATGCCGTGGCGTGAGTTGGTTTCATTGATGATGACGTCAGGAGCGTTACTCGATCATTGGCTATTATTTATATGAGGATTGCATCGATTTTTCAGAAACCAATTTTTGAATTGTTGGATCCAAATTTGTGACATTGTCACTAGTCGTGCTTTTCGATTTGTAACATTGAACATAACAACGGGCCACACAAATATCCTAAAATGTCCTTATGTTGTTGATGTTGCTTTGCGCATAGATAGTTTTATCCGTGGAAAAAGGTTGCTGTTAGCGGCGGATTTAGCATGTCGTAAATGTCCCAATTAAGAGGGATCCTGCCCATAACCATAAAGGACCCGAAAGTGGTTCAAAAATTCACGTGCTAAATGTTTTACCTATTTCTGCGACAATTAAAGAGCGATGGGCTCCGGAATGGGGTTGTTTCCTTCAATCAAAAGTAGTACTTCTAGTCACTGAAACTGATAGAATGAGCAAAAAAAAAAAAATTTCAATTTTGATTTTTTGAATTCAAATGATATTTTTCGCAATCACGAGTGTGTGTGTGTGTGTATGTAGGTGTGTGTGCTTGCAGGGCCGTATCCAGAGGGGGGGCCTGACGGGCCCGGCCCCCCCCCCCCCCGAAACCCGAAATGTTTTGCACCGTAAAACAGGGTTTTTTTTTTAATTCCTAATGTCAGAAAAGGAAAGTTACAATGTTTTTTTTTTAATTCTTAATTTTGCTACTATTCAAAATTTATAATATTTTGAGAGAAATACAGAAAAAGCAGTTCTAGTTCTCATTAGCTGCAAAGCACAACTTGAAATTTAGACCTTTAATTAGGACTTCCTGCTCTCTTTCACAATTCAATTCAGGGCAGTCCAGGGTTAAGGTAGGCCCTTTGTCAGTTCGGTTAGATTTTTCAAGTCTATCAAACTGACTTCTATGACTTCCTCCTCCAGGGGCATGCACAGAAATTTTGGGGCTGTCACAAATGCTTCTTTTGGGGCCCCCTCCATATTGCTTACCTATATTTTCAACCCCTAGGTTTAAAAATATTGGGCTCCATTTAAGCTCGAGCCCGGGCCAACAGGTTGCCCCTTCTCCCCTCTGTGCACGACCCTGCCCTCCTCTCCCTAAAAACTCTTATAAAACTTACACTGTACTGATTTCGAACCGGGGACTCCCCAAAGGCTGGGCCCCTAGTTTCCGATTAGGCGAGAATCTTGTTACCAAGATGTGACAAATTCAGCTCCTTGATTACACTCCTGAGTAAAAAATGCAAAAATCACGATTCTCGCGTTTTTGTAGCAAAACTTTCAAGATCAATTTTGTGACTGATATGTTTCTTGTCTTGCATTTATTTAATGCCGAATTCAGTATCATGGAAGTTCTTTTGTTATTGCTTGTTTTTTTTCTTACTTCTACTGCATACTGTTAATATCTTTAGTATGAGAAAAAAAAGACAACACTTACTCTACTCTCTTTCTTTTTCTGCAACTACTTGTGATTGAAAAAATAAAGCTTGTTTCGAGAAATATTTCGTTGCACTTATTTTTAAATTAAAACGGGTGTGTCTTACAAAGTTATAATCATTTTGTAAGACTGCAATCAACTTCTGAAAAGTGTAAATAAAGAGCTTTAAATAATTTCAACTGTTCGAGAGTCTGAAAATTATTTAAGTTTTTGAAATTCCTTGAAAAGTTCTTCAATTTTGTATCTTATCAAGAAAATAAAGTATGAATTGTCTAAATGGCTAGAATATTACTCTTCCGTTCTTATTTTCTGAATGTTTACACCATTTCTTTCAAACTATTTTGCACAATTTTCATACTATAGAGCATTTAATGAAAAAAAGGGGGGGGGGGGGTAAGGGGGAGTGATCAAAAGCAAACTTCACTAAAAGCCGATATGAGCAGATGACGAAGTGCTTCTCTTTTCTCCTCTCTCGTTTTTCCTCCTCTGTCCATTAAGTTCCATGATTTGTCGAGCAAGCAGTTTTTATTTTGTTTGATCTTGATTTGCAAAAGAATGTATAACTTTTAAAAAACTTTGTTTGCCTATTTTTTTTTCATATTTTTGTAGTCACAATTACCTAATATAAGGCCTCAAAATACAGCTTTTTTTTCCGAAAATTTCTCGGGGGAAAACCCCCGACCCCCTGAAATTATGGATGTTCTACATCCGACTTAAAGGGACACTCTCCTTTTATCTTTACCACTACAAGGTGAATAAGAAAAATAATAAGAAATTAAAATAACAACAGTTCAAACAGTGGAATCATTA